>NC_047107.1:100441764-100744264 GCF_902500255.1 Thalassophryne amazonica
TCCTGATTGGCCCGTTCTGCCTGTCCATTGGTCTGCGGGTGATACCCGGACGAGAGGCTCACAGTGGCCCCCAGTTCCCGGCAGAAGCTCCTCCAGACGTGTGAGGAGAACTGGGGACCACGATCAGAGACGATATCAGTAGGTATCCCATGCAGACGGACGACGTGGTGGACCAGGAGGTCTGCTGTCTCCTAGGCTGTTGGGAGCTTTGGGAGGGCCACGAAGTGGGCCGCCTTGAAGAATCGGTCCACTATCGTGAAGATGGTGGTGTTGCCCTGGGAAGGCGGGAGGCCCGTGACGAAATCCAGGCCAATATGGGACCAGGGGCGATGAGGCACAGGAAGCGGCTGGAGAAGTCCTTGGGACCTTTTGTGGTCTGCCTTGCCCCTGGCACAGGTGGTGCAGGCCTGGATGTACTCACGGACGTCGGCCTCCATAGACGCCCACCAGAAGCGCTGCCGGACAACTGCCACGGTCCTTCGCACCCCTGGATGACAGGAGAGCTTGGAACCGTGACAGAAGTCCAAGACTGCAGCTCTGGCCTCTGGTGGGATGTACAGACGATTCTTCGGACCAGTTCCGGGGTCCGGGCTCTGTGCCAGGGCCTCCCGGACAGTCTTCTCCACATCCCAGGTGAGGGTGGCCACCATAGTGGACTCCGGAATGATGGGCTCCGGTCGATCCGACAGCACAGTTTTGACTTCGTCTTCGTGTACCCGGGACAAGGCATCCGATCTCTGGTTCTTGGTCCCGGGGCGATAGGTGATCCGGAAGTCAAAACGTCCGAAGAACAGTGACCAGCGGGCTTGCCTGGGGTTCAGCTGCCTGGCGGTCCTGATATAATCCAGGTTCCGATGGTCAGTGAAAACCCGTGTGAATGGCACAGACGCTCCCTCCAACAGGTGTCTCCACTCCTCAAGAGCCTCTTTCACCGCAAGGAGTTCTCGATTACCGACGTCATAGTTCCGTTCCGCGGGGGTCACCTGCGAGAAAAGTAGGCACACGGGTGAAGAACCTTATCGGTCTCCCCGCTCAGGGATAGCACGGCCCCTATCCCTGAGTCAGAGGCGTCCACTTCAACCACAAACTGGCGGCTAGGGTCGGGCTGCACCAGAACTGGTGCAGACGAGAACCGGCGCTTCAACTCCTTGAACGCGGCTTCGCACCGATCCGACCAGGTGAAGGGGACTTTTGGAGAGGTCAGGGCTGTCAGGGGGCTAACTACCTGACTGTAGCCCTTAATGAACACTCCTGTAGAAATTTGCAAAGCCGAGGAACTGTTGCAGCTTCCTACGGCTTGTTGGTTGGGGCCAGTCTCTCATCGCCGCAACCTTAGCCGGATCAGGGGCGACGGAGTTGGAGGAGATGATGAACCCCAGGAAGGACAAAGAGGTGCGGTGAAACTCACACTTCTCGCCCTTCACAACAGCCGGTTCTCCAACAACCGCTGCAGGACCTGACGTACATGTCGGACATGGGTCTCAGGATCCGGAGAAAAGATGAGTATATCGTCCAGATATACGAAGACGAATCGGTGCAGGAAGTCCCGCAAGACGTCGTTAACCAAGGCTTGGAACGTCGCGGGGGCATTGGTGAGGCCAAACGGCATGACCAGGTACTCAAATGACCTAACGGGGTGTTAAATGCCATCTTCCATTCGTCTCCCTTCCGGATCCGAACCAGGTGATACGCATTTCCTAAGATCCAGCTTAGTAAAGATTTTGGCTGCATGCAGGGGGGTGAACACGGAATCTAACAACGGCAACGGGTATCGGTTGCGAACCGTGATTTCATTCAGCCCCCTGTAATTAATGCATGGACGGAGTCCGCCATCTTTCTTGCCCACAAAAAAGAAACCTGCACCCATCGGGGGAGGTGGAGTTCCGGATCAGCCCGGCAGCTAATGAGTCCCGGATGTAGGTCTCCATTGATTCGCGCTCAGGTCGTGAGAGGTTGTACAGCCTGCTGGACGGGAACTCAACGCCTGGAATCAGATCAATGGCACAATCGTACGGACGGTGCGGGGGAAGGGCGAGTGCCAGATCCTTGCTGAAGACATCAGCAAGATCGTGGTACTCAACCGGCACCGCCGTCAGATGGGAGGGACTTTGACCTCCTCCTTAGCATGTAAACCGGGAGGAACCGAGGATCCTAAACACGCCCGATGGCAGGTTTCACTGAACCAGTAAATTATCTATATATGAAAAGCAAAGTCGAGTCTGTGTATGTGAATGCGTGCGTGCGTGCGTGCGTGATTTTATTGTAGTAAGTTCAATGTAAATTATTGTGCAAATACATCTCCTGATGCTACTGGGACACATCTTCAGTGAAGTTTCTGGAATCATTGGGTGTTTGGGGTATTTCAACATCATACACCCTCATCCAGGTAACCCAGCCATCTGGAGGCTTTCTCTGCCGTTTTGGTGGTATTGCCGATGGCTTTTCTCCTCCTCACTCCATCAATGCTTAACAGACTGAAGGCCCTGGACAGGGGTCAGGCTGGAAAGCCTCTGCACCCTGCCTATATTGGGAGACAACTAGCTCTCCATCTGGCTTGTTGACATTCACACACCAGTCCCTCGTATTTGGCAAGCTTCTTCTCAAAGGCCTATTCCAGGTGGACTTCCCAAGAGACTGGAAACTCCAACAGGACCACTTGTTTGGACTCAGACCAGAGCACATCCCAAAGGTAGATCATTTTATTATGACTGCATCATGAAAACACAATGAAAATTAATAATTACAGCAGGTTCTGCTGCTTTTTAGCCTTATAGTATTGCATTGTGTGCACAACGGCAAAAAAAAAAAAAAACGAGGCAGGCGTGTGCATAATCTGTACGTAATGATGGTGTTGGTTGTTGGATGCATCCATGCATGCTCAGGAGCAGAGGCGTTCATCAGTCTTTATTAGGAGACTTCAGGTAGCAGTTATGTCCCTCATTACATGTGCATGACTTCTCAGATTGTTTGGAGCAGATAACAAATTAGTTGATTAATTAGTTAATGAGATGTGATTGCCTAAATTGACTGCAGGATTATGTGCAATCAGTTTTTTTTATCTAGCTCACATGAGTGTATTAGTCATTGAGTCAAATACATATTCCAAGATCCAAGTATTCTGTTAAAAATCCACAGTTTTTTCTTTCCACCAGGTTTCTCTCTTCATCTTTACTCACAATCAGTGGTTTTAATAAATCAGATTGTGCTTAGTGAGTCAGATTTATGTGAACAGAAGGAGAGTTGAGATACCACTATGTTTGACTTGGGTTTGAGTCCCAGTCATTGTACCTGTCTGTGTCCACATTGTTCCAGTACACCCGACTGTAAATGGGTACCTACCATGACTGGAGCAGTAACCAGCTAGCAAACTGGTGTCTATTGTCTCTGTCTATGGCTCCACCTGGTGTCCCATCCAGGTAGGAGTCATAGGGTGTACTCACACCATGCCCAAGAACATTTGACCCCGAAGTCCATTTTGTCTGACGACTGTGAGTAATCCATACCCTCCACTTCATTTGCCTTGGCCTACTTGCAGAAGTGGTCTGCAGCACGGTTTAGTTGGGTTTGGGTGTGATTGTTACCACAGTGGAGCATGTATCTCAAACATCACCTTTAACACTCACTCATATCTCCACCACTTACTCCATGTAAGGGTCATGGGGCTGGAGTCATAGGGCGTGAGGCGGGGTACACCTTGGACAGGATGCCAGTCTGTTGCAGAGCCACATATAGACAAACACATTCACACCCACACAGATACACCTATGGACAATTTAAAGTTTCCAGTCCACCTAATATGTCGTCGACCGAACGGTCCCCTCTAAATTCGGTCCCACCTGCCTTCACTGCGTAAGCGTCATTTCGGAGCTCAGCAGCGTCATTTCTGAGCATCACCAGCAATTCACATATTATCACCCTCATTTCTGCTTCAAACTGCACTCCTGTCATTATCTATCTCAGTGACAAATATCTGAAGCTTTTGTACAACAATCATATCCACATAAATTTAGCATTATTTCATAATAAAAGATGGCAGAATTGTATTTGAAGTATTGCAAATTATACTGCTGCCTGTGAGCACACTCCAGTTTTTCCTTTGTTTGAGTTCTGATACTAGGCTGGGTTTGAGTCTGGCTTTTTTTTTTTTCTTTTTGGCTGTTGGACTGGTTCTGTTAGAGAGACCTAGAAACCCCAGAAGGGAAACGTGCTGCTGTGGTGCTCTGATCGCTCCCCTCATCTTTTATTATGAAATAATGCTGAATTTATGTGGAAATGATTCTTGTACAAAAGCTTCAGCTATCTGTCGCTGAGATAGATGATGACAGGAGTGCAGTTTTAAGCAGAAATGAGGCAATAATCGGTAAATTGCTGTTGAGACTACAGGCAGGGTGGACCAATTTTTAGAGTGGATTGTTCGGTTTGTGACACCGGCACCAATAAGGTTCAGGGCCACATAGGAAAAGTGCCAGAGCACTGTCGTCACCCTGTGGTTCCAAGAAAAATCTGTTGTGCTCTACAGTCAAGCCTGACCTGTACTGGGGAAAACATTATGTTTAAAAAGCCAACATTACTTTGGCATAATGTATAATTAATGGCATCAAGCGAGGAGCAATAATTCATGATAACTGAGGGAACCACCCAGTCAGGCAGAACCTATTTTCAGCTGCAGATGTGAGAACATGAGAGTTTAACATTTAAAAAAAAATGTGGCAAAATCCTTAAATCCGTCTTCTCACTCCACCAACTCCTTTTCGTACCCTTCTAGAGTCACACTGTCTGCTGGGCTATTTCTAGGCCAATTAAAGCATCTTATACACCTGTTTTTTGGCTGGCCATGTGCAGCGAATGGCCCTTCAGTGTAATCCTTTAGACTGAGGAGGGCGAGGATGAATTTACTGCAGGTCACTGAGAAGAAATAAGAAAGCTCTGTGTGTGTGTGTGTGTGTGTGTGTGTGTGTGTGTGTGTGTGTGTGTGTGTGTGGTGTGTGTGTGTGTGTTGTGTGTGTGTGTGTGTGTGTGTGTGTGTGTGTGTGTGTGTGTGTGTGTGTGTGTGTGTGTGTGTGTGTGTGTGTGTGGTGTGTGTGTGTGTGTGTGTGTGTGTGTGTGTGTGTGTGTGTGTGTGTTAGAAACAGACAGACCACCAAGATGTAAGCTTCATTCAATTTGTTGTTCTATTAAAAGAACAATAAATGTTGTAAGTGAATCTGGGCCCACATCTGCTTTAATGTGCATAGCGACAAACTATCATATTCATTTTACAAGCTAAATTGCATCAATATACTTCAGTTGCAACTATATAAATGTATCATATGGCAATAAGACCATGTGTAGGCAAACACAGGATACTAAGTGCTGAATGTAAACTCAATTTCGCCCTATTGATGTTTCAAATCCCGCAAAACCTCAGAGAGGTCGCCGCGCTGTGAGATCTCAGTAACACTAAGAACTGCATTGAGACGCTCTGATCACGCTGCACTTTAACCGCTGCACACAGGCAACACCATTAACATCACAACATAAAACTATTTTTATATTTTTATATTGTGCCTAAAACTCTCGTGAATATATTCTTTGGGTTTATAGATGTTGTTATTGCATTTGTTTTATGTAAACATGCGAGAATCACAGGCTGTCTCTCCGTTTATTTTCAGTGGGAGCTGCTGTGAGCTACGCTCACTTCCTGATCATGTCGTTCTGGGGGAAAGTGAAGTTTGCTCTTTAACGTCTTGATTATTGTTCTTTACAACACTGTTTGTCCTCTTTGTTCCAGACTAATATATATATATGTCTGAAATTCAGTTTGTGTTTATTAAATTCCACGCAGATTAAACGTAGCAGACACGGATTATTCGTTATAATTGTTTTAGCAGTTTTCAGGGTATCATGCAGCCGTCTCTTATTAACGTGATGAAAAGCATAATAAATACATTTTTGTAGTATAATATTAATTTACAACTGTCATCGTGTTGATTCTCTATGTTGTTTGACTGCAGCCACTCTCTGTCATGCAAGGGATTATGGGATACGTCAATAGGGCGAATATGATTGTTACATTCTTGTTTTACTTGGTGAAAATAGTTTGTGTGTACTCATATAGACTACAAATACTTTACCTTAAGGGCTCCTTAACTGTATTTGTACTAACAGGTAGCCTGTTGTCTTAACTGACTGCAAATGATTGTACATTGGCCTGTTTTTAGAACAGTTTGTACTTCAAAAAAACAGAACTTTATAAAAAAAAATGCATTGCTAAATACACTCGACCATATGAGCATTGTATTCTTTATAATTTGCACCTGTTTAATTAATTATTGAGCTCTTATTGTCTTACGTACAGTTTGTGCATGTTCAAATCAAATCATCATTTGTTCATGTTGTGCAAATCAAGGAATATTGTAGATCACCCTCTGTGCATTTGCACATATTCTCGAGGTCGGTTATCCAGCCATTTAACCTCTAGGGGTGAGTTTTGTCAGTGAAAACATCGCCGAGCTCAATACAAATGCATGTAATTTGGTCACTTTTCAAAGGGATCAGACTCGTTAATAAAGTCAATTCAATGTACATTCATTTCAGGTCAGGGTAACCCTAACCCTGCTAATTTCAAAAGAATAGCATACAGCCCGAGTGTGTTTTCACCAAGTGGGCAGTCATGGAAGTATGAATTCTTGCCTTTGGATTGGCCACTTCACTGAAGTGACATGGCGTCGACCTCGATAATGAGACAAATTTAACTCTATAGAAAGTTAGCTTTAGGTTAGCGTGCCAGCTAACATCCACAAAATGTCTTGTAAATGACACCAAAGGTGTTATCAGGTTTCAAGAAGAGCTTTTTTCAGTTTTAGAGGTGTTTATTTCCTCGCTAGCTTTACATAATATACCAGAAATGAAGCAGTTAGCAAGTAGCTAAACCAGGAAATGACATCATCATGCAAAATCCGTAAAATGTCTTATAAATAAGTTCAGAGATGTTAATAGGTTCCAAAAACAGCGTTTTCAGTTTTAGAGGTGTTTATTTCTCGCTAGCATTTGCATAATATATGAGAAATAGGCATATAAACACAACAAATGAAGCACTTTTGAAGAGACCAGCGACTGACATCACAGTGCAGCTCTACTCAGATTGGCTGTCACCCGTGTCCAGGGCCGGCCCAAGCCTTTATGGGGCCTTAAGCAGAATTTCATTTGGGGGCCCCCTACCATCACCTCAGCACCAGATGCCTCATTATTCCATAGGCTACACTGTTATGTGTGTAACGTACCCACAATCATTAGCATTAATTGTAATTATCTTACATCATACAGGTGTCATTCTTGTTTTTAACCTTAAAGGGGTAGCAAACTCATAAATATGTTTTAATTAACTTCTACATACAGAGTGATGTATAAGTATGGCTCATTAATTTAACTATTTGAAAGTAACATCAGCAGGCAGGAGACTACATTTATAGTAAACATGTTAAATAGTTTAATTTCTTTCAGATGTGCATTGGTGTGCACTGCACAATGTTCAATATCCAAATACAAAATAGAATCAAATGATTATCTTACAGAAAAATAAGGTTGCAATCAAAAATAAATACAATACTTAAATAATCTCCAAAATGAACATAGAAATCCACAACATAACAGCAATGTGTGTGCATAGCAATGCACAAACATTGCACTGGGGGCTATTGCTTTAACTTTGGTCTGCAAACCATTGACAGCTGAGCTACTTTTCCCCACCTTTGCACCAAATTAATCTGAGGAGTTGATCTGCACAGCTGGTTAACTCTAAGTTTTTCTTCGTAAGGAAGACTATCAAATGGCTTCGCCAAAATCCGGTCCACAACATTCAAATTGTCTGCCATTATGGGCAGCTTGCTACCTAGCTAACTCGCTAGCTGGGACTGGCGCGAGGCTAGTGTGAAGTGTGTCCGCCTGTGAGTGCTTTGTGATGGTGGAGGAGCTCAGCAGCACCCGCTGCTCGGTAGGGACAGAAACTCGATAGAAGTCAGAAAGAGTGAGTAAGTCTCCAAACACAAGCAGCTACAAAAAAACCCACCAGAAATAAAACCCTTGGCAAAAATTATGGAATCACGGCCTCTGAAGATGTTCATTCAGTTGTTTAATTTTGTAGAAAAAAAGCAGATCACAGACATGACACAAAACTAAAGACATTTCAAATGGCAACTTTCTGGCTTTAAGAAACACTATAAGAAATCAGGAAGAAAAATTGTGGCAGTCAGTAACGGTTACTTTTTTAGACCAAGCAGAGGGGAAAAAATATGGAATCACTCAATTCTGATGAAAAAATTATGGAATCATGAAAAACAAAAGAACGCTCCAACACATCACTAGTATTTTGTTGCACCACCTCTGGCTTTTATAACAGCTTGCAGTCTCTGAGGCATGGACTTAATGAGTGACAAACAGTACTCTTCATCAATCTGGCTCCAACTTTCTCTGATTGCTGTTGCCAGATCAGCTTTGCAGGTTGGAGCCTTGTCATGGACCATTTTCTTCAACTTCCACCAAAGATTTTCAATTGGATTAAGATCCGGACTATTTGCAGGCCATGACATTGACCCTATGTGTCTTTTTGCAAGGAATGTTTTCACAGTTTTTGCTCTATGGCAAGATGCATTATCGTCTTGAAAAATGATTTCATCATCCCCAAACATCCTTCCAATTGATGGGATAAGAACGTGTCCAAAATATCAACGTAAACTTGTGCATGTATTGATGATGTAATGACAGCCATCTCCCCAGTGCCTTTACCTGACATGTAGCCCCATATCATCAATGACTGTGGAAATTTTCATGTTCTCTTCAGGCAGTCATCTTTATAAATCTCATTGGAACGGCACCAAACAAAAGTTCCAGCATCATCACCTTGCCCAATGCAGATTCGAGATTCATCACTGATTATGACTTTCATCCAGTCATCCACAGTCCACGATTGCTTTTCCTTAGCCCATTGTAACCTTGTTTTTTTCTGTTTAGGTGTTAATGATGGCTTTTGTTTAGGTTTTCTGTATGTAAATCCCATTTCCTTTAGGCAGTTTCTTACAGTTCGGTCACATGTTTGTATTTGGTCCAGAGTTTAGACACAGCTGACTGTGAACAACAAACATCTTTTGCAACATTGCGTGATGATTTACCCTCTTTTAAGAGTTTGATAATCCTCTCCTTTGTTTCAACTGACATATCTCGTGTTGGAGCCATGACTCATGTCAGTCCACTTTGTGCAACAGCTCTCCAAGGCGTGATCACTCCTTTTTAGATGCAGACTAACTGTCAGGGGGTGTGTTTGATCTGCTTTTATTTCTTGGTAGTAGCCTGGTTTTGTTTGTAGGCTGTCTTCTCTTTTTTGTTTATCTCCTTGTTGGATGCTTTTCTGTTTGGGTCTTTGTCTTTCTTAATGGTGGGCATGTCTGTCTCTCTCTCTCTCCCTGGTCACGCCCCCCTTCTAGTGCTTTCCATGCTCACCTGTGTTCAAGTCGCTGGGGTGCATGTGGGTGATTCTTAGACTACGGGCACTTATTATGTCCTTTGATCATATTGTATGAAAAACAGAAAAAAGGGGAAATTTCACACTTTTATAGTTATCTTTACAATGAAAGTGTGTTAAGAAATTGTTCTAGTAGTCTATGATGACTTTTTAACCTTTTTCCAGCATCATTATATGCAAATATTGCCGTTTTGTGCTTGTCCCACACCAAGACTTTTGATCTTCAATGATAAAAATGAATGGTAAAGAAACGTTTTTTCTAATGTTTTAAAATATCTCTGAATAAAATATCAGTAAAATAATCAAAACATAATTGGGGTATTCAATGTCATACAATTGTTGTGATTTTTTTTTAAACAAAATGTAGTTGTCCCACACTATTGCCGTAATTTCCACCACAACACTGTAATGTCCCTAAACAGTTTGTATGAAAGATTGTTTGGGTAGTTTCTATGGAGATAAACAGTGACATCAGAGCACATGTATATAGCGCCAAATCACAACAAACAGTTGCCCCAAGGCGCTTTATATTGTAAGGCAATGGTGTGGTGGAAATTACATTTACAAGTCCAATAGTGCCCGTAGTTAAAGAATCACCCATATATACTGCTCATTCTGCTTTGTTTCCTTGCCAGATTGATGCGCCCTGTGCCTTCTTTCCAGCTCTCATTCATGTTCCATAGTCCTGCCTGCCTCAAAATGATTCCGACCTCCTGCCCGTTTGTTCCGACCACGATTAAGCCAGATGTTAATAATACTGCTGCTGTTGTGTTTTCTGGACTGTCTACCCGTGTACCGACCACTGCCTGTCATACCACTAAAGTTTGTCAACCAGAGCTGTGTTTGTGAGTCTTGCATTTGTGTCCAAACCAAACCTCCTGTCACTAACGAGCAGATCTGATTTGATGCAGGTGTTAGTTTTGGGGATGAAAATTTACAGGGTGAGTCCATAATTTATTCCTCAGAATTGAGTGAGTCCATATTTTTTTCCCTCTGCTTGGTCTAAAAAAAGTAACCGTTACTGACTGCCACAATTTCTTTTCTTGATTTCTTATAGTGTTTCTTAAAGCCAGAAAGTTGCCATTTGAAATGACTTTAGTTTTGTGTCATGTCTGTGATCTGCTTTTTTTCTACAAAATTAAACAACTGAATGAACATCCTCCGAGGCCGGTGATTCCATAATTTTTGCCAGGGGTTGTAGAAGCTCGATTTGTCGCTAGTCGTTTTTAACAAAGAAAATGCCGCTAAAAGGATTAGGAAAGTCTCCAGTTCAACTCAGAACAGAATGAAAATGCTCCCACGGATGTTTACACCAAAAGATCGCTGATTCGCTCATTTCGCTGTCAATCAAAAAGGAATTCAGCCTCAGACAGATCATCAAATCATCATGCAGAAGCTGAGTGTCCGGACCAGCCAAGGCCAGCCCACTGCCCCATAGAGCCCCAGACACGCTGAGCGACCGATGGGCGGGACAAAGCCCAGCATTTATCCAATGACTCCTCGTTTCGCTGCATGCTTTGTGTCGCTATTGAACTCTGTGGACGCTGAGCGTTTAAAGCACTGTGAAGCTGCGGGTTTGAGTGAGAGGAAAGCCGCGTCGTTACCTGTGATAAGAAGCTGATTCTGAACAAAAGTTGAGCGCATATTTAGTCAGTGACATGTACACACAACAGTATATATTTGATCACTTATTTTTTGACATTTTAGGGGAAGCTGAGCTTCCCTTGCAGTCTTAGAGCAATCGCCTCTGACTTTAAGACACCTAAAGCACTTTACACTAAACGAACGGAGCATTTCGCAAATAATGACACCAAAAATTGTAATATTGGACATGCAAACCTACCTTTGTCTTGTTATTTTTTTTTCTCGTCTTCCAACTTCTTTTTTCTTTTCTCCGCTCCAGAGGGATAATTTCTTTTCTGAGACATGACTTGCACTCACTTCATTCCTCGTCATCGACCACCTGACCCAAGCGGTGCATCTAAATTTGCCCAACGGTGGCAGCAGCCAACAGGAGGCATCAATTAACCTAGTATTGGTATTTTGTCAAAATGAATTTATTTTTTTCAGGTGTAATACAATTTCGTTTAAATTATTCAATATTATTTTAATTTCGTGTATATATTTACTTTTTTATCACAACGTCTCGGTGTTCTTGGGGCCCCCTGGTGGCGTGGAGGCCCTAAGCGACCGCGTAGTTGGCATATGCATTGGGCCGGCTCTGCCCGTGTCACTTAAAAACAATATGCATCAGATTTAAACAGAATGTGACTTTTTAACCTCTTAAAATACATCAAGGTTAGCCATCTTTGAGCTTGTCCAAGGTCTGTGCCCCAAGAATGCTCCCTGTGAATATCAACACTCTGGCAGTAATAGGACTGGACTGAGCACAGACAGAAGGACAGATGGACGGATGGACGGACAGATGGACGAAAAGCCTTCGCAATACCCGATGGCCATATTTTGACCTCGGGTAATAAGATCACATATCATGGCCATTATAGACCTAAAGGAGCCTAATTCATTGGCACTAGTTCTATAGTTTATGTTTCCTTCCAAATTTCAACAATATTCATTTTTGATTTATAAAGGAAACTGCAAAACCAAAATGAGACACATTTTAAAATCCATAGAATTCAATAAAATATAAAAATCCCAAAACAAGTGTAAAGTGTGAAATACAAGCTGGAATTAAATTGCAGAGAAATCCCTCAAGAACACAGGAGTAAGACAAAACAAGAATCAGACACATGCTTAGGACACAAGTGTGTGAAGGTAACAGTGTCCAGAGGTGAAACAACACACAAGCAAAAAGTCATACAGCAGGAAACAGTCCAACGCAGCAAACAAATCCTAAGAGACAAGAAAAAAAATCAATGATCACAGATCCCTGGCACAGGCAGAGGACAGTGAGTTTAAATACACAGGTGACACCAGGAAAATGCAGGAGCAAGTAAAAAAAAAAAAGAGAAGCAGCTACACTGGAACAGCAGTAATAGACATCAAGTATAAAAGGCATCTTGGCTCAGGTTTGTTTTTTTGGGGTTTTTTTGTTTGTTTGTTTGTTTTCCTCTATTCAAAATCATTTTTGGGCCACATCCCTATAGAAGGTGTGTTTGTTATATCACTCAAATATATGTCTTGAAGAATCAACCACTTGTGCAGCGCAGTCTCGTTTAAAGGCGGGCGCTAAAGGGTAGAGGTGGGCAGATCGATAAAATCGATGCCAATGCTGGTATTGATATTGAATGATCCTCGTGTAAAAAGATCGATACTCAAGAGAAGTGCTATGAAGGGAAGAAATTTTTGTATATTTTATTGTATTGTTCAACTTGAAAAACAGAATAAGTTTGAAACTGTTTACCAGTATTTGTTGTGGTGTTAATTTTGTTGTATTGTAGTTTGTCAGCCCTCTACCTCAGGAGATTTTGTTTAAGTTGTGTTGAGTGATATTTTTTAAACAAAAATGTTGCTTGTGATAATAAAGTATTTTGTTCTCATATACAATGTTTGGCGAAATTCTATCCTAGGTCTTTTGGATCCTTTGGATCTATGAAGCTTAAATATGAAAACGTATCAGTATCAGTATTGATATCAGCGATACTAGGCCTGTATTTACTTGGTATCGGATCAATACCAAAATTCCCGGTATCGCCCACCTCTAATGGAAACACATGTCCTTCAAAAGGTTGGGTTTAGCATTAGGTTTCCCTTATACTGTTACTTTTTGTATGTTACCTTTGTTTGGCTACTTTGTCGTCATCACTGTTAGCTTACTCCTGTCTTCGCCATAAAGGAGTAAGCTCGCATAGCTAGCTTGCTTGCATGGAAACAATATGGAAAATAATAATAATTGATCAACATGTTGATTTATTCTGCCTTACAGAAACCTGGTTACAGCAGGATGAATATGTTAGTTTAAATGAGTCAACACCCCCGAGTCACACTAACTGCCAGAATGCTCATAGCACGGGCCGAGGCGGAGGATTAGCAGCAATCTTCCATTCCAGCTTATTAATTAATCAAAAACCCAGACAGAGCTTTAATTCATTTGAAAGCTTGACTCTTAGTCTTGTCCATCCAAATTGGAAGTCCAAAAAACCAGTTTTATTTGTTATTATCTATCGTCCACCTGGTCGTTTCTGTGAATTTTCAGACCTTTTGTCTGACTTAGTGCTTAGCTCAGATAAGATAATTATAGTGGGCGATTTTAACATCCACACAGATGCTGAGAATGACAGCCTCAACACTGCATTTAATCTATTATTAGACTCAATTGGCTTTGCTCAAAATGTAAATGAGTCCACCCACCACTTTAATCATATCTTAGATCTTGTTCTGACTTATGGTATGGAAATTGAAGACTTAACAGTATTCCCTGAAAACTCCCTTCTGTCTGATCATTTCTTAATAACATTTACATTTACTCTGGTGGACTACCCAGCAGTGGGGAATAAGTTTCATTACACTAGAAGTGTTTCAGAAAGTGCTGTAACTAGGTTTAAGGATATGATTCCTTCTTTATGTTCTCTAATGCCATATACCAACACAATGCAGAGTAGCTACCTAAACTCTGTAAGTGAGATAGAGTATCTCGTCAATAGTTTTACATCCTCATTGAAGACAACTTTGGATGCTGTAGCTCCTCTGAAAAAGAGAGTTTTAAATCAGAAGTGCCTGACTCCGTGGTATAACTCACAAACTCGCAGCTTAAAGCAGATAACCCCTAAGTTGGAGAGGAAATGGCATCTCACTAATTTAGAAGATCTTCACTTAGCATGGAAAAAGAGTCTGTTGCTCTATAAAAAAGCCCTCTGTAAAGCAAGGACGTCTTACTACTCATCACTAATTGAAGAAAATAAGAACAACCCCAGGTTTCTTTTCAGCACTGTAGCCAGGCTGACAAAGAGTCAGAGCTCTATTGAGCCGAGTTTTCCTTTAACTTTAACTAGTAATGACTTCATGACTTTCTTTGCTAATAAAATTTTAACTATTAGAGAAAAATTACTCATAACCATCCCAAAGACGTATCGTTATCTTTGGCTGCTTTCAGTGATGCCGGTATTTGGTTAGACTCTTTCTCTCAGATTGTTCTGTCTGAGTTATTTTCATTAGTTACTTCATCCAAACCATCAACATGTCTATTAGACCCCATTCCTACCAGGCTGCTCAAGGAAGCCCTACCATTATTTAATGCTTCGATCTTAAATATGATCAATCTATCTTTGTTAGTTGGCTATGTACCACAGGCTTTTAAGGTGGCAGTAATTAAACCATTACTTAAAAAGCCATCACTTGACCCAGCTATCTTAGCTAATTATAGGCCAATCTCCAACCTTCCTTTTCTCTCAAAAATTCTTGAAAGGGTAGTTGTAAAACAGCTAACTGATCATCTGCAGAGGAATGGTCTATTTGAAGAGTTTCAGTCAGGTTTTAGAATTCATCATAGTACAGAAACAGCATTAGTGAAGGTTACAAATGATCTTTTTATGGCCTCAGACAGTGGACTCATCTCTGTGCTTGTTCTGTTAGACCTCAGTGCTGCTTTTGATACTGTTGACCATAAAATTTTATTACAGAGATTAGAGCATGCCATAGGTATTAAAGGCACTGCGCTGGGGTGGTTTGAATCATATTATCTAATAGATTACAATTTGTTCATGTAAATGGGGAATCTTCTTCACAGACTAAGGTTAATTATGGAGTTCCACAAGGTTCTGTGCTAGGACCAATTTTATTCACTTTATACATGCTTCCCTTAGGCAGTATTATTAGATGGCATTGCTTAAATTTTCATTGTTACGCAGATGATACCCAGCTTTATCTATCCATGAAGCCAGAGGACACACACCAATTAGCTAAACTGCAGGATTGTCTTACAGACATAAAGACATGGATGACCTCTAATTTCCTGCTTTTAAACAGATAAAACTGAAGTTATTGTACTTGGCCCCACAAATCTTAGAAACATGGTGTCTAACCAGATCCTTACTCTGGATGGCATTACCCTGACCTCTAGTAATACTGTGAGAAATCTTGGAGTCATTTTTGATCAGGATATGTCATTCAAAGCGCATATTAAACAAATATGTAGGACTGCTTTTTTGCATTTACGCAATATCTCTAAAATTAGAAAGGTCTTGTCTCAGAGTGATGCTGAAAAACTAATTCATGCATTTATTTCCTCTAGGCTGGACTATTGTAATTCATTATTATCAGGTTGTCCTAAAAGTTCCATGAAAGGCCTTCAGTTAATTCAAAATGCTGCAGCTAGAGTACTAACTAGAAGGAGAGAGCATATCTCACCCATATTGGCCTCTCTTCATTGGCTTCCTGTTAATTCTAGAATAGAATTTAAAATTCTTCTTCTTACTTATAAGGTTTCGAATAATCAGGTCCCATCTTATCTTAGGGACCTCATAGTACCATATCACCCCAATAGAGCGCTTCGCTCTCAGACTGCAGGCTTACTTGTAGTTCCTAGGGTTTGTAAGAGTAGAATGGGAGGCAGAGCCTTGAGCTTTCAGGCTCCTCTCCTGTGGAACCAGCTCCCAATTCAGATCAGGGAGACAGACACCCTCTCTACTTTTAAGATTAGGCTTAAAACTTCCTTTTTGCTAAAGCTTATAGTTAGGGCTGGATCAGGTGACCCTGAACCATCCCTTAGTTATGCTGCTATAGACTTAGACTGCTGGGGGGTTCCCATGATGCACTGAGTGTTTCTTTCTCTTTTTGCTCTGTATGCACCACTCTGCATTTAATCATTAGTGATTGATCTCTGCTCCCCTCCACAGCATGTCTTTTTCCTGGTTCTCTCCCTCAGCCCCAACCAGTCCCAGCAGAAGACTGCCCCTCCCTGAGCCTGGTTCTGCTGGAGGTTTCTTCCTGTTAAAAGGGAGTTTTTCCTTCCCACTGTCGCCAAGTGCTTGCTCACAGGGGGATGTTTTGACCGTTGGGGTTTTTACATAATTATTGTATGGCCTTGCCTTACAATATAAAGCGCCTTGGGGCAACTGTTTGTTGTGATTTGGCGCTATATAAATAAAATTGATTGATGGCTGCCAGTAATAATTGAGCAAGTAAGAAAATGGAGTGTGTTTGTTCTGTTTTACAACAGACTGAAAATGATGGACCTGTTTTCACAATTGATATGTTGTTAGGACACAATTTTATAAAATAAGATTATGTAACAACACTGGCTTGGTGACATAGTTTTGGGTAACCAGTGCCCAACTTCAAAGGTTTTAGCAAAGTATATTCTACAGCATGATCTATGAAAACCCTTTGTTTCAGAGACTCTCTCCCCTGGTGGACAAAATTAGAATTGACATGCACCCAGCACTGAACATGTCTTAGTCAGATGACCCCATGTAAAATGGTGAATGGACTGCATTTATATAGCGCTTTTCCATCTGCATCAGACGCTCAAAGCATTTTACAATTATGTCTCACATTCACCCATTCACACAGACACACTCACACACTGATGTCAGGGTGCTGCCATACAAGGTGTTCACTACACACCTGGAGCAACTTGGGGATTAAGGACATTGCCCAAGGGCCCTTAGTGATTTTCCAGTCAGGCTGGGGTTTGAACCGAGGATCCTCTGGTCTCAAGCCCAACGCTTAACCACTAGACCATCACCTACCAAGTTTCACCTTGCAATAAATACAAAGTCTTTGTCAAGACATCACTTACATGAAGTTTGTGAGACTCTGCCCCAAGGTGGGCAGAGTTCCACATAAAACAAGGCCAACTTAACATGTCTGAGAGCTTCATGAGGACGGACATGATCTTGTAGTTGTGAGGATAAAGCTGGGATGGCGTTGGGGTGGGATTTTGTGCTGTCTGAAGATCCTCTGTAGTTTTTCCCCTACTCCTGCTAAATGAGGGAGAGACACTCCTCTTCTTCTTGTCTCTGTCTCCTGTCTATCTGGTCTCTTTGTTCTCTGGGACTTCTGCACTTTGTCCAGGGACCATCGTGGGTACCCACATACTGTGAGGGCTTTCCGGACAAGTTGTTGTTCTTTAGCCCTTCCTTCTGCAGTTGTGGGCACCTGTAGGGCTCTGTGTTTCAGACAGCACAAAATCCCAGTTTACTTTAAACCGGTTAACACCTTGAGACAGAAATTAGTTCACCCTAAGGACAGGATCCCTAGTTACAAACAGAGCAATGTAGTGTATTCTATCAGATATCAGGAAAACTGTAACGAACACTACATAGGTGAGACTAAGCAACCTTTAATCAATCAATCAATTTTTTTTATATAGCGCCAAATCACAACAAACAGTTGCCCCAAGGCGCTTTATATTGTAAGGCAAGGCCATACAATAATTATGTAAAACCCCAACGGTCAAAACGATCAAAACGACCCCCTGTGAGCAAGCACTTGGCTACAGTGGGAAGGAAAAACTCCCTTTTAACAGGAAGAAACCTCCAGCAGAACCAGGCTCAGGGAGGGGCAGTCTTCTGCTGGGACTGGTTGGGGCTGAGGGAGAGAACCAGGAAAAAGACATGCTGTGGAGGGGAGCAGAGATCGATCACTAATGATTAAATGCAGAGTGGTGCATACAGAGCAAAAAGAAAAAGAAACAGTGCATCATGGGAACCCCCCAGCAGTCTACGTCTATAGCAGCATAACTAAGGGATGGTTCAGGGTCACCTGATCCAGCCCTAACTATAAGCTTTAGCAAAAAGGAAAGTTTTAAGCCTAATCTTAAAAGTAGAGAGGGTGTCTGTCTCCCTGATCTGAATTGGGAGCTGGTTCCACAGGAGAGGAGCCTGAAAGCTGAAGGCTCTGCCTCCCATTCTACTCTTACAAACCCTAGGAACTACAAGTAAGCCTGCAGTCTGAGAGCGAAGCGCTCTATTGGGGTAATATGGTACTACGAGGTCCCTAAGATAAGATGGGACCTGATTATTCAAAACCTTATAAGTAAGAAGAAGAATTTTAAATTCTATTCTAGAATTAACAGGAAGCCAATGAAGAGAGGCCAATATGGGTGAGATATGCTCTCTCCTTCTAGTCCCCGTCAGTACTCTAGCTGCAGCATTTTGAATTAACTGAAGGCTTTTTAGGGAACTTTTAGGACAACCTGATAATAATGAATTACAATAGTCCAGCCTAGAGGAAATAAATGCATGAATTAGTTTTTCAGCATCACTCTGAGACAAGACCTTTCTGATTTTAGAGATATTGCGTAAATGCAAAAAAGCAGTCCTACATATTTGTTTAATATGCACTTTGAATGACATATCCTGATCAAAAATGACTCCAAGATTTCTCACAGTATTACTAGAGGTCAGGGTAATGCCATCCAGAGTAAGGATCTGGTTAGACACCATGTTTCTAAGATTTGTGGGGCCAAGTACAATAACTTCAGTTTTATCTGAGTTTAAAAGCAGGAAATTAGAGGTCATCCATGTCTTTATGTCTGTAAGACAATCCTGCAGTTTAGCTAATTGGTGTGTGTCCTCTGGCTTCATGGATAGATAAAGCTGGGTATCATCTGCGTAACAATGAAAATTTAAGCAATACCGTCTAATAATACTGCCTAAGGGAAGCATGTATAAAGTGAATAAAATTGGTCCTAGCACAGAACCTTGTGGAACTCCATAATTAACTTTAGTCTGTGAAGAAGATTCCCCATTTACATGAACAAATTGTAATCTATTAGACAAATATGATTCAAACCACCGCAGCGCAGTGCCTTTAATACCTATGGCATGCTCTAATCTCTGTAATAAAATTTTATGGTCAACAGTATCAAAAGCAGCACTGAGATCTAACAGAACAAGCACAGAGATGAGTCCACTGTCCGAGGCCATAAGAAGATCATTTGTAACCTTCACTAATGCTGTTTCTGTACTATGATGAATTCTAAAACCTGACTGAAACTCTTCAAATAGACCATTCCTCTGCAGATGATCAGTTAGCTGTTTTACAACTACCCTTTCAAGAATTTTTGAGAGAAAAGGAAGGTTGGAGATTGGCCTATAATTAGCTAAGATAGCTGGGTCAAGTGATGGCTTTTTAAGTAATGGTTTAATTACTGCCACCTTAAAAGCCTGTGGTACATAGCCAACTAACAAAGATAGATTGATCATATTTAAGATCGAAGCATTAAATAATGGTAGGGCTTCCTTGAGCAGCCTGGTAGGAATGGGGTCTAATAAACATGTTGATGGTTTGGATGAAGTAACTAATGAGAATAACTCAGACAGAACAATCGGAGAGAAAGAGTCTAACCAAATACCGGCATCACTGAAAGCAGCCAAAGATAACGATACGTCTTTGGGATGGTTATGAGTAATTTTTTCTCTAATAGTTAAAATTTTGTTAGCAAAGAAAGTCATGAAGTCATTACTAGTTAAAGTTAATGGAATACTCAGCTCAATAGAGCTCTGACTCTTTGTCAGCCTGGCTACAGTGCTGAAAAGAAACCTGGGGTTGTTCTTATTTTCTTCAATTAGTGATGAGTAGAAAGATGTCCTAGCTTTACGAAGGGCTTTTTTATAGAGCAACAGACTCTTTTTCCAGGCTAAGTGAAGATCTTCTAAATTAGTGAGACGCCATTTCCTCTCCAACTTACGGGTTATCTGCTTTAAGCTACGAGTTTGTGAGTTATACCACGGAGTCAGACACTTCTGATTTAAAGCTCTCTTTTTCAGAGGAGCTACAGCATCCAAAGTTGTCTTCAATGAGGATGTAAAACTATTGACGAGATACTCTATCTCCCTTACAGAGTTTAGGTAGCTACTCTGCACTGTGTTGGTATATGGCATTAGAGAACATAAAGAAGGAATCATATCCTTAAACCTAGTTACAGCGCTTTCTGAAAGACTTCTAGTGTAATGAAACTTATTCCCCACTGCTGGGTAGTCCATCAGAGTAAATGTAAATGTTATTAAGAAATGATCAGACAGAAGGGAGTTATCAGGGAATACTGTTAAGTCTTCTATTTCCATACCATAAGTCAGAACAAGATCTAAGATATGATTAAAGTGGTGGGTGGACTCATTTACTTTTTGAGCAAAGCCAATAGAGTCTAATAATAGATTAAATGCAGTGTTGAGGCTGTCATTCTCAGCATCTGTGTGGATGTTAAAATCGCCCACTATAATTATCTTATCTGAGCTAAGCACTAAGTCAGACAAAAGGTCTGAAAATTCACAGAGAAACTCACAGTAACGACCAGGTGGACGATAGATAATAACAAATAAAACTGTTTTTTGGGACTTCCAATTTGGATGGACAAGACTAAGAGACAAGCTTTCAAATGAATTAAAGCTCTGTTTGGGTTTTGGATTAATTAATAAGCTGGAATGGAAGATTGCTGCTAATCCTCCACCCCGGCCCGTGCTACGAGCATTCTGACAGTTAGTGTGACTCGAGGGTGTTGACTCATTTAAACTAACATATTCATCCTGCTGTAACCAGGTTTCTGTTAGGCAGAATAAATCAATATGTTGATCAATTATTATATCATTTACCAACAGGGACTTAGAAGAGAGAGACCTAATGTTTAATAGACCACATTTAACTGTTTTAGTCTGTGGTGCAGTTGAAGGTGCTATATTATTTTTTCTTTTTGAATTTTTATGCTTAAATAGATTTTTGCTGGTTATTGGTAGTCTGGGAGCAGGCACCGTCTCTACGGGGATGGGGTAATGAGGGGATGGCAGGGGGAGAGAAGCTGCAGAGAGGTGTGTAAGACTACAACTCTGCTTCCTGGTCCCAACCCTGGATAGTCACGGTTTGGAGGATTTAAGAAAATTGGCCAGATTTCTAGAAATGAGAGCTGCTCCATCCAAAGTGGGATGGCTGCCGTCTCTCCTAACAAGACCAGGTTTTCCCCAGAAGCTTTGCCAATTATCTATGAAGCCCACCTCATTTTTTGGACACCACTCAGACAGCCAGCAATTCAAGGAGAACATGCGGCTAAACATGTCACTCCCGGTCTGATTGGGGAGGGGCCCAGAGAAAACTACAGAGTCCGACATTGTTTTTGCAAAGTTACACACCGATTCAATGTTAATTTTAGTGACCTCCGATTGGCGTAACCGGGTGTCATTACTGCCGACGTGAATTACAATCTTACCAAATTTACGCTTAGCCTTAGCCAGCAGTTTCAAATTTCCTTCAATGTCGCCTGCTCTGGCCCCCGGAAGACAATTGACTATGGTTGCTGGTGTCGCTAACTTCACATTTCTCAAAACAGAGTCGCCAATAACCAGAGTTTGATCCTCGGCGGGTGTATCGTCGAGTGGGGAAAAACGGTTAAAGATGTGAACGGGTTGGCGGTGTACACGGGGCTTCTGTTTAGGGCTACGCTTCCTCCTCACAGTCACCCAGTCGGCCTGCTTTCCCGGCTGCTCGGGATCTGCCAGGGGGGAACTAACGGCGGCTAAGCTACCTTGGTCCGCACCGACTACAGGGGCCTTGCTAGCTGTAGAATTTTCCACGGTGCGGAGCCGAGTCTCCAATTCGCCCAGCCTGGCCTCCAAAGCTACGAATAAGCTACACTTATTACAAGTACCATTACTGCTAAAGGAGGCCGAGGAATAACTAAACATTTCACACCCAGAGCAGAAAAGTGCGGGAGAGACAGGAGAAGCCGCCATGCTAAATCGGCTAAGAGCTAGTAGCTACGCTAAGCTAGCGGATTCCTAAAAACACGCAAAGCGAATAATGTGTAAATAATTTAGAGGTGATTCAGCCGAAGGAGTGCTTTAGTTAAGGCACGTAAAGATTACACTGGGAAACAAATCGTAATCTAGATAACTAGATCAATCTAACTGCGCAGATCAAACAGCTAACAGATACAGAAAAACACCGCTGTGCTCCGGAACAAGAAGTGATACAATACCGCAGTGAGAGCCGACCACCAGTAGAGTCAAGTAAAAAAGTAAAAAAAAAAAAAATAAAAAGGTAAAAAAGTAAAAAAGTCTTGAAAAAGACTATTAGTTCAAAGTCCAAAGCAGCAGGTAGCAGTCTCTGTGTAAACAGTCCCAACAGAGAGCCAAAATTAACAGATACAGCAAAACACCGCTGTGCTCCGGAACAGGAAGTCCACAAAAGGACTTTACACAAAAGCTTATACCAGCACCGCAGAGAGGGCGCCAGTGGACCTCAGTCTGCAGTTCATCTCCACCTTAAAGACACTAACCACACGTTTGAGGACAAGGAAGGTAAAATATTAGCCAGAGAGAAGAAATGGTTTGAGAGAGGGGTCAAGGAGGCATTCTTTGTGAAACGTTTGAAACCCAGCCTTAACTGGGGAGGGGGTCTGAGACACGCTTTATCACCTGTTTACAATGGGGTACTCAGGTCAAAGCAGTTTCAGTCTTTTGTTCATGGTAATGAGTCCTTCACGTCATCAGCAGAGTCATCAAGGGAGCCATTAGGACAGGGGTAGGCAACCTGTTCCAGAAAGAGCCATGAGGGTGCAGGTTTTCTTTGCAGCCACTGACTCCACCAGGTGATTTCACTGATTAACTGATTCCATCTGCTCAAAGTGATATTAATCAGTAAAATCACCTGGTGGAGTCAGTGGCTGCAAAGAAAACCTGCACCCTCATGGCTCTTTCTGGAACAGGTTGCCTACCCCTGCATTAGGAGAAGGTCCGTCCCATCATTAGGAGGGACAGCTGCCCTGTCATTAGGAGGGTGCTAACTAGAGCACAATAGGTGCTAATTAGACCTATTGTTTAGTCACTAGCCTATAGCAGTCTGCCTCTTGGTAGGAGGGGTCTGGTTAGGTTTAAAACTCCAGCTTTTGTGACTTCTTGATTATTCTTCTCTACAAGAGTCGAGACAGAAGTCAGACCACCAGAGCAAGAATTTTAGCTGAGGAAGCTTCTGCGATTTGAAGCGAAACATTCTCGCGTCAAGCAACCCAGTCCAGTTGAAGATTCAAGCTTCTCTACTACGTTAGGTGAACTGGAAACATTAAAATGACCGTAGGTGTGTGAATGTGTTTGTCTAACTAAATGTGGCCCTGCGATGGCCTGGAGTCCTGTCCAGGGTGTACCCTGCCCCTCGCCCAGTGATTGCTGGGATAGGCTCCAGCTCCACTGTGACCCTTAACTGGAGTAAGCAGGTATATAAAATGATTGACTACTAATGGATTAGTGTAGAATAGGGGTAGGACTATGTACAGTCATGCCCCTGGGGGCTATATACATTACTAGAAGACGACCAAACAACCATGGAGCTTATTCCTGCTCCATTTTGGACATGGGCCATCTATGGAAATCTGTTTGGGCATTTATTCCACATCCTTGATGTCAGCTATTCACTTCTTCCAAAGTTTTGGTCATTGTCTGCAATATGTGGGCTTTTTTTTTTTTTTCAAGCTGAATTCAATTCAGTTCAGTTTATTTATTTTGTCAGCACTCATCTTTGACCCAAAATACATAAGCATACCAAACAGCAAATGTCAACTCTCCACAGTTTCTCTGTGATAAAAGCCATACACACACGCATGCATACACACACCCAGAGGCCACTTGACTATTATAATTTACATTTGTCCTAGACAACATGAATTTTGATCATATTGGCAATGGAATTATGAATGCCAAAGAAAATTATTTTTTATGACTTGAATCTTAAACTAACCCAAAGGTGGTACACTTTTAACTAAATAACAAGTTTGGGTGCAACAGCTTTGGCATTCTAACGAGTGGAACATTCAATAGTAGTGACTGACAATTTTATGCACCAGTGCTGTCAAAGACTGAGCTACTGATGAAAAATGACTTCTGAAACCAATGATATGAAATAAATACTAACAGTGTCACATTATTCAGTGTACCATGTTGTCATCTTGACAAAATGTGACCTAAATCGATACCAGATCTGCGATTAGCCAGTTATTCGCTGAGCCTGTTATAAGTTTCTGTCAGCACACACTTATTGGCGTCAGCAAAGACATTAGAAGTCCATAAACACGTCCTGTTTCCTGGGAGGGACTGATTAAGGTGGGGAAACACTCCCAGATGATAGCCCTCTTTAATATCTTAGATGGAGATGCAATTGATCCACAATCCTGTTTGGAGTGCTGAGGCGAGGCTCTTCCCACAATGAGATTGCTATGAGTCAATATCACTCCATATTTAGACTCCCAGTAATCTCTCTCTGTACTTTATAAGACCCTGAAAGCTGCATGAAGTATGTTTAGTTGCTGTACTGTAAAATGTCTGATGTGTGGTGGAATGTGTGTGTGAAAATGTGTGTTTGTCTGGGGGATTAAAGAAAAGATTAAATACATACTGTTGAAAAGTTTAAACAGCAATGGTTGGCAGAAAAATCATAATTTCTGATGGCAATTTCTAGTTTCATTCAAAGTCAAAAAGGAAATTCCTCTCCAGGTGCCCACCCACATCACTCGCCTCAGGTTTGGACCTTGGCACTGTAATGCAGTGGATGATGCCTTGCAAAGCACGCAAGGAGCTGAACTCCCACAGGCAGGTACAGATGCTGTTCTTCTGGCATTGCAAACAATTTCTGTTTCACTCTGGCAGACGGAACTGGAAGAAAAGATTCATCTCACACTGGAAAAGAAAGGGTGATCACCAGGATTGCAATAACTACAGGGGGTAATGCATTGCCCTCTGTGTTAGAAAATGTGCTTTTCATTCCCAAATACTTTCTGCTCCGTGATCGGAGCACTCTGGCTTCAAACTAGAGGTGGGCGGATCTATCCTAATATTGATAATATCGATACCAATGCTGGTATTGATACTGAACAATCCTTGTGTAAAAAGATCGATACTCAAGCTTTTTTTCTGTCCCACACGCACTGACTGCTGTGTACGCAGATTCATCAATGTCTACTCTGTAACAGCAGCGCTGTGCTGTGTCACACAACACGGAGCAGCACACCCTCCCCCCTCTGGTCTTTTGTTGTTGCGTAGTCACGTGGCTCAGTGGCACCAGCCAACAGCCATGCAGGTAGGCTGAGCCTGGCCCGCCCACTCAGCACTCTCCTCAAGTCAGCCCTCAACCTCAGGAGATTTTGTTTTAAGTTGTGTTGAGTGATTTTTTTTAAATAAAAATGTTGATTGTGATAATAAAGTATTTTGTTGTCACATATAATGTTTGGCGAAATAATATCCTAGGTCTTTTGGATCCTTTGGATCTATGAAGCTTAAATATGAAAAAGTATCGGTATCGATACCGATATCGGCGATATTGGGCCTGTATTTACTTGGTATCGGATCAATACCAAAATTCCTGGTATCGCCCACCTTTACTTCAAACCTAAGACGTCAACCATCGACTTCATCCTAGCTTGAAACAAAATCTCATTGAATCAGATATGAATATCAGCAGCTCATCTTTGCAGTCTATGTTGATTTTTGTAAAGCCATTGATTCAGTTGACTGGATCGCTGTATGAAACAGCCCAACAATGTTCTAGAATCTCAACAAGTTACTGGACCTGATGGATACTATGAGTGCTGTGGCAGAATCTCTGACTGTTTCCCAGTGGAAACAGGCTTTTATCAGAGTTGTGTTGTGGCTCCTGCACTGTTCAGTGCTTGTATGACCTGAGTGTGTACAACCCCAATTCCAGTGAAGTTGGCACGTTGTGTAAAATGTAAATAAAAACAGAATACAATGATTTGCAAATCCTCTTCAACCTATATTGTATTAAATACACCACAAAGACAAGATATTTAATGTTCAAACTGATAAACTTTATTGTTTTTGTGCAAATATTTGCTCATTTTGAAATGGATGCCTGCAACACGTTTCAAAAAAGCTGGAACAGTGGTATGTTTACCACTGTGTTACATCACCTTTCCTTCTAATAAGCATTTGGGAACTGAGGACACTAATGATTGGGTATAAAAGGAGCATCCCCAAAAGTCACAGCCATTTCAAAAGCAAAGATGGGGCGAGGATCACTACTTTGGTGTGTGTCTTTCCAAATCATGTCCAATCGGCTGAATTAACTCCAAGTGGACTCCAATTACGCAGCTGAAACATCTCAAGAATGATCAGTGGAACCAGGATGCACGTAAGCTTAATTTTGAACTTCATGGCAAAGGCTGTAAATACTTATATACATGTCTGATCAGCTCTCTGATGCTCAGATTAAAGTTACTGTGTGTTAGTTTAAATTTACACTGTTTCTCACGGTTTTAAAGTGTGTGATCGGCTCTCTGAGGTTCAGATTAAAGTTACTGTGTGTTAGTTTACATTTACACTCCATCTCGCGGCGTTAAAGTGTGTGATCGGCTCTCTGGGGTTCAGATTAAAGTACTGTGTGTTAGTTTACATTTACACTCCATCTCACGGTGTTTAAAGCGTCTGATCGGCTCTCTGGGGCTCAGATTAAAGTTACTGTGTGTTGTTTACATTTACGCTCCATCTCGCGGCGTTAAAGCGTCTGATCGGCTCTCTGGGGCTCAGATTAAAGTTACTGTGTGTTGTTTACGAGGTCTGTCCATAAAGTACAGGACGTCATGAGAGAACAGAGACGTTTCAGAAGAAGTCGGTTTCAGCATTTTATCCGGATATTCCACTGTTAAAGGAGATTTTTTTAATGAAAGACGTGCGGACGGGTCCGCGCGTCGGGATGCAGCCGACGCGGTGCGGCGGCACAGGAAAAACACCTCCGTGTTGATAACCATTTGTAAAATCCAGGCTGCTTTTGATGGCTTTCAGTGGAGTGAGTATATGAGAAATTGTTTAACAGCTGGACATGTTCCAACTTGTCCTTAAGGCTTCCAACAGAGGTGTTTTTTCCTGTGGCGGAGCGTCGCGGCGGCTGCGAGCCGACGCTGCAATCCGCCCGCACGTCTTGCATTAAAAAAATCTCCTTTAACAGTGGAATATCCGGATAAAATGCTGAAACCGACTTCTTCTGAAACTTCTCTGTTCTCTCATGACGTCCTGGATCAATAGAGCCTGAAATGTGGAGGTTTTCAGCTTGAAACAGGCTGACGACGGCGCCTGGGAGCGCTGCTCGACGTCCCGCACTGTGGGAAGTCCTTAAAGCGACAGTATCACCTCAAAATCTCTCATCAGCTGTTAAAATTTTCACTGAAAACCAGCTAATTTTTCGAACCGTGTCCACTTCGATGTGTCTCACAGGTTTAGAAAAACTTTGATCAAACAAAGCGCCAGTCTCTCAGCAACTTCTCAGACAAAGGAATTCCGACGAGGGGCTGGACGACTCCTCCCACAAGGAGTGCTCACAGGCGAATGACGTCACCGACAGGCGTGGAAAAACTCACGCATGCGCACGAGGGTTCAAGCATGTCTGACGTAAAAACATATGAATGAAATCCATATAGTTTTTGAAAAAAATAAAAAGGACCTATACTTTATTGACAGACCTCGTACATTTACGCTCCATCTCGCGGCGTTAAAGCGTGTGACCGGCTCTCTGGGGCTCAGATTAAGTTACTGTGTGTTAGTTTACATTTACGCTCCATCTCGCGGCGTTAAAGCGTGTGTGATCGGCTCTCTGGGGCTCAGATTAAAGTTACTGTGTGTTAGTTTACATTTACGCTCCATCTCGCGGCGTTAAAGCGTGTGATCGGCTCTCTGTTAGTTTACATTTACAGTCTGTCTCATGGTGCTAAAGTGTGTGATCGGCTCTCTGGGGTTCAGATTAAAGGTACTGTATGTTAGTTTACATTTACACTCCGTCTCGCGGCGTGTTAAAGCGTGTGACCGGCTCTCTGGGGTTCAGATTAAAGTTACTGTGTGTTAGTTTACATTTACACTCCGTCTCGCGGCGTTTAAAGCGTGTGACCGGCTCTCTGGGTTCAGATTAAAGTTACTGTGTGTTAGTTTACATTTACACGCCGTCTCGCGGCGTTTAAAGCGTGTGATCGGCTCTCTGGGGTTCAAATTAAAGTTACTGTGTGTTAGTTTACATTTACACGCCGTCTCGCGGCGTGTAAAGCGTGTGATCGGCTCTCTGGGGTTCAGATTAAAGTTACTGTGTGTTAGTTTACATTTACATGCCGTCTCGTGGCATTAAAGCGTGTGATCGGCTCTCTGTTAGTTTACATTTACACTCTGTCTCATGGCGTTAAAGTGTGTGATCGGCTCTCTGAGGCTCAGATTAAAGTTACAGAGTGATAGTGTACATTTACACTCTGAACAGATGGTGTGCATACCTTTGCAGAAGAATGAATATTCAAGATTTCATGGTCCTGGTGCTTCAGGTCTTAACGCCGCATTCACACTGGGCTGCGATCAGACGCTACAAATTCGCAGGGGGCGCGTGGCAATGGAACGCGCCACCGTCACCCGGTGTGTCGCTCTGCTTTTGCTGCGAAAATTCACCCCGGTGCATCATGAAATAGGAGGAGCTTCCATTCCGCCTCACCGGTTCTGGTTGTCAATCAAGTTAACATGATGGACCTTGATCACACGGAGCGAGTTATTGTGGAAAGCTGACAAACGTCATGAGACATTCCCAACACAGAGAGTATCATTATTTGCTGCAGGAGCTGCGTCTGGATGACAGCCGCTTTCAGTGGTCCTTCCACCTCTGCGGGACACAGTTTGAGGACCTCCTGTCCCGTTCACGCGCGCACATGTAAACAATAAAATAAAAAAAAGAAACTCTGCTGCCTGCTGCGGGGGGCTGCAGCGCTCTTCCCCCAAACACTCTGTCATAATTGTGTTTAGAAACCAGTCACCATTTGTTTTATTATACATCTGTGTAGTTAATTAATAAAATATTCTCCACAGACGAGTCGCTCGCGCGTGCACATAAAAGCAAAAGAAAGAAACTCTGCTGCTTGCTGCGGGGCTGTTCCTCGCTCTTTCCCAAAACACTCTGTTATAATTGTGTTTAGAAACCAGTCACCATTTGTTTTATTATACATCTGTGTAGTTAATAAGTAAAATAATCTCCATGGACGATTCGCTCGCGCGTGCACATAAAAAGAAAGAAAAAGAAACTCTGCTCCCGCTGCTGCGGGGCTGCTGCTCGCTCCAAAAACTGTCATAATTGTGAAATAAAGGACAAAAGAGACATAAATCCTGCTCACAGGCTGCTACCAGAAACAGGACATGTTCACATCTTCAGTCAAACTCCAGACATCTCCACGTCATTACATATTCAGTCCTGATTTTGTGGCTGGGCTATGCACATGTGTCAGCCTGCTGGCTGCATCCTGTCCAGCCATAGAGGAGCCACATGAACTGGATTTATTGTGTTTTTTGTCTTTTTATTTCTTTAATTATTTTTCTGAGGACCGTAGAAAACTTTAATGCTGGCGAGCCTGCAACGACCCACATGCACCCATGGACAGTAGGCTACAGCTAAGAATGGTAAATGGACTGCATTTATATAGCGCTTTTCCATCTGCATCATACGCTCAAGGCGCTTTACAATTATGCCTCACTTTCACCCCGATGTCAGGGTGCTGCCATACAAGGCGCTCACTACACACCGGGAGCAACTAGGGGATTAAAGGCCTTGCCCTTAAAGGGCCCATAGTGATTTTCCAGTCAGGCAGGGATTTGAACCCATGATCTTCTGGACTCAAGACCAACACCTTAACCACTAGACCATCACCTCCCCTATGGAATGGACAAGGTGATCCAGATTAATTATTGTTACTTTCACCGCCTGTGATGACGTCAATGGAAGTTGATAGATGCAGCTTCTGGACGTCATTCTGCAATTCCATGAGTAGCTGTCCACACTTTTCCTCTTGTGTTTTTATTGTTATTAATTATTATTTATTTATTATGATATAATATACAATATAATAGTCCACATCCACCCTGAACACTATGTGCACAAACGTCATCATTTCAGCCACATCAGTGATGCTCAACATCCGTTAGAGTGCCACGTGGCATTCACGTTCAAATCCTTGCACCTGAAAAGGCCACACCAGTGTTGCTCGACTTTCACATGTGTGCCACACAGCATGTCAGCAGCGTTTGTGCCATATGACAACATTCTTGCACCGGACAACCATGTGCAAACACGCCAGGAGGACCAATTTATTGAGATTTTACATGAAAAAGTTTTTGCCTGTTCCCTTGTTTTGGTGCAATTTTTGTTTTTCCCCTCCTCTCCACCAGTCAATCCCCTGTGAGATACTACAACCCCTGGCAATAATTATGGAATCACCGGCCTTGGAGGATGTCATTCAGTTGTTTAATTTTGTAGAAAAAATGCAGATCAGAGACATGACACAAAACTAAAGTGTCAAATGGCAACTTTCTGGCTTTAAGAAACACTATAAGAAATCAGGAAAAATAATCGTTGCAGTCAGTAATGGTTATTTTTTTTAGACCAAGCAGAGGGGAAAAAAAATGGACTCACTCAATTCTGAGGAATAAATTATGGAATCACCCTGTAAATTTTCATCCCCAAAACTAACACCTGCATCAAATCAGATCTGCTCGTTAGTCTGCATCTAAAAAGGAGTGATCACACCTTGGAGAGCTGTTGCACCAAGTGGACTGACATGAATCATGGCTCCAACACGAGATGTCAATTGAAACAAAGGAGAGGATTATCAAACTCTTAAAAGAGGGTAAATCATCACGCAATGTTGCAAAAGATGTTTGTTGTTCACAGTCAGCTGTGTCTAACTCTGGACCAAATACAAACAACATGGGAAGGTTGTTAAAGGCAAACATACTGGTAGACCAAGGAAGACATCAAAGCGTCAAGACAGAAAACTTAAAGCAATATGTCTCAATAATCGAAAATGCACAACAAAACAAATGAGGAATGAATGGAAGGAAACTGGAGTCAACGTCTGTGACCGAACTGTAAGAAACCGCCTAAAGGAAATGGGATTTTACATACAGAAAGCTAAAACGAAAGCCATCATTAACTAAACAGAAAAAACAAGGTTAGAATGGGCTAAGGAAAAGCAATCGTGGACTGTGGATGACTGGAATGAAAGTCCATATTCAGTGATGAATCTCGAATCTGCATTGGGCAAGGTGATGATGCTGGAACTTTTCTTTGGTGCCGTTCCAATGAGATTTATAAAGATGACTGCTTGAAGAGAACATGTAAATTTCCCACAGTCGATGATACGGGGCTGCATGTCAGTTAAAGGCACTGGGGAGATGGCTGTCATTACATCATCAATAAATGCACAAGTTTACGTTGATATTTTGGACACTTTTCTTATCCCATCAATTGAAAGGATGTTTGGGGATGATGAAATCATTTTTCAAGATGATAATGCATCTTGCCATAGAGCAAAAACTGTGAAAACATTCCTTGCAAAAAGACACATAGGGTCAATGTCATGGCCTGCAAATAGTCCGGATCTTAATCTAATTGAAAATCTTTGGTGGAAGTTGAAGAAAATGGTCCATGACAAGGCTCCAACCTGCAAAGCTGATCTGGCAACAGCAATCAGAGAAAGTTGGAGCCAGATTGATGAAGAGTACTGTTTGTCACTCATTAAGTCCATGCCTCAGAGACTGCAAGCTGTTATAAAAGCCAGAGGTGGTGCAACAAAATACTAGTGATGTGTTGGAGCGTTATTTTGTTTTTCATGATTCCATAATTTTTTTCCTCAGAATTGAGTGATTCCATATTTTTTTTTCCCTCTGCTTGGTCTAAAAAAGTAACCGTTACTGACTGCCACAATTTTTTTTCCTGATTTCTTATAGTGTTTCTTAAAGCCAGAAAAGTTGCCATTTGAAATGACTTTAGTTTTGTGTCATGTCTGTGATCTGCTTTTTTTCGACAAAATTAAGCAATTGAATGAACATCCTCCGAGGCCAGTGATTCCATAATTTTTGCCAGGGGTTGTACCCGTACTGCTCATTGTTGGTTCAAATATTGAAGCAAGTGACATTTCTAATTGGCAGTTTTCATTCAGGCAGAGAATCCGTTTTAGCTGGACTAAAACAGGATGACAGTGTAGAAGCAGCACATTGCTGAAGGGCATTTTCACACTGAGCGTGCAAACTCCTCACGCATTGCTCAGTTTGAGCTCCGTTGCTATGTATATATCCAAAAATCCAAAAATATATATATAAAAAATGAAGAATTTCGGATTGAGTGTGTCTGCTCGATCACACTGGCTGCTGTCTCTCTCTCTGACCAGGCCTGTGACTGTCTGGCCGGGCCGGCTGCTTCAGCTCCACCTGGCCTCACTTCAAACACTCGTAAGAAAAAGACTCCCTCCAGCAGGGTGATGTCTCTCACTCATTCTTCTGTTTTTTGCTCCTAATCTTGTGGTTATGACTCTCATACTGAGTGTTTTTGCTTTTTTTCTGTCGCGGACTCCATGATGGCGATTGTCGCATTTTTCACCGGATGCGCAAAATGCCAGATAGTGGGGTAGAATCCCCCCGTGTGATTCTTATTGTTGCTTATTAACTACGTTCATGCAGCTTGATACCAGAATGTAAGAAGAAAAAGCGTCCAGCAGCCTACAGAATACATTCTGAACCAATCAGATTTATTCTTACACATTGCACTCCAGAGAGAGTTGATTTTTTTCTGGGAGTTTAGACTGATATACTTTGGAAGTCAATGAACTCATCAGGAGATAGAGGACCACAACTGCACCCAGAAATGCGCACAGTATGCTCACAGCACAGAAATCAAGCTGTGACAGTGAGTCATGGCTGCCTGTACAAATCAGCGAGCCAACTATGGCTGAACACTTCCACAAAAATAAAACCAGATTGACAAGTGAAATTGGAGGAAAAATCAAAAACATTTGTGACTTTCAGCCATGATGCTTGGATCTTGATCTGTTGCATTTTTCCATCATTTCTCACCCCTTTCTTTTACCTTTTCACTTCATTTATATCTTGCTTTACATTCTCCTCACTGTTTCTTTGCTCTTTTTTTCTATTTTTTTTTTCCTCCTTTGGCTCTGATGCAATTTGTTATATGTTCTCTTCGTTTTCTCTCTTTTGTGTGTCTCGTGTCATCTGTCTGGTGTGCCCTGCTGCTTTGACAAAAGTACACAGAGACTCTGAGGAGAATTTAGATAAATCAGATGATGTTTCTCCACGTGTTCACTTCTTTTTTCAGACAGATTCAGCGCAGTGTCTTTGCAAGTTCCTGCATGTTGTAGGTCCAAGTTTGCTGAATTGTGCTGCATTTCTTACAAAACAACTCCACCAAAACACAGAGCCTTTGTAGTTACTAGGTAATAGTAGCTCTGGGCATGATGACAGTAAGTGCTATGGCAATCTGAAATTTGACCCCACCCAAACGGGCAGTTCTGGAGTTTGTGTCACATTTGGAACAATCAGGCTGAAAATCTAACGACTTGACCTCAAATTTTGTTCAAATGAATCTTTACAGACCAATTTCAGGGTCAGTCTTCACTGACATACCAAGTTGGTAGAAATCAGTAAAAGGACCTGTAAGGAGTAGGCCAACAATATACAGGCAGACATAATCTTAGACCCGATGGTCTGACCTTGCCTTGGCAATTTCAGAAAGCATCTACATATGTGTGCCAAGTTTCGTGACCGTGGCATTGAATTTTAACCTTTGACCTCAATGACCTTGACTTTTGCCAAAGTAGCTCCTCTGAGGGTAGTTCTGGAGTTGACTGTCATCTACATATATAGTTTTGCAGAATCAGCAAAAGGACCTGTAAGGAGTAGGTCAACAAATAAACAGGCAGACATAATCTTTGACCGATGATTTGACCTTGCCTTGGCAATTTTAGAAACCATCTACATAAGGGTGGCAAGTGTGGTGGATACCGCAGTGTGATTTTTAGCATTTGAGCTCATTACCCTTGACTTTTTGCTAAAGTAGCCCCCCTAAGGTAGTTCTGGAGTTGAATGTCATCTACAGATCAGTTTGGTGGAAATCAGCCAAAGGAACAGGGAGAAGTCGAAAACAGACAGAGAACACAGTGACCTTACCTTTGACAGTTCCTGCCGTATGATCTACAAGGGTAACACGAGGCCAGCAGGAGTTGCTGTACAATAGTAGTCAAGAAGCCTCACTCCCCCGTCAGCTAAAGGATACTCAGGCTAGGACCCCAGGTATTTAGCCAATTGATCAGAGCCTCCCCCTCCCATTCCAGAGATTGTGACTTTGCATCCCAAGGGGATTGAAGTGGAGGAGTCACAACAGAAAACCCAATGCCAAGCAAGCCACTTCATTGGTGCCGTGACCCAGATGGAGTGAAGTTCGAGTGTGGTGGGGGGGGGTGAGCATGATGCGGGGTCAGCAGGAGTCAATAGGCCTCACTCCCTGGAAAGCTAAAGGATACTCTAGCCACTCAGGCTAGAGCCTGAGTTTTTAGCCGACTGGTCAGCGTCCTCCTCCCATGCCAGCGATGGCAAAGTTCAAGTCCTGATGGGAGCTAAGGGGAGGAGTCACAACAGAAACACAATGCAGAGCAAGCCGTCTACACATGCACACAGCAAGTTTGGTGGAAATTGTCCCAAACACCTTGTAGGAGTAGTGGAACAAATGCACAACATTTTTCAAATTCTAGTACGATAGTGCACCACCAAAACATAAAAGGCTTTATGAAGTACAAAGGAAATCCAATAATGTCATTGTACACTTTATATAGCCTCTTTTGGTTGAATATAAGTCCACAAAATCAAATATTGTTCTGTTTTGGGAAGTAGGTTAGACTTCTTGTCCTGTTTCCACTTACATCAGACAAAATTTAGGGTGCAGGACAAATATGACAGAAGATGTAGGACTTAAAAACAACTGTCCAAACATGAACACTGAAATAATGTGGCCTCTAGCCAGTCAAGTCTTGAAAACCGTGACTGAGAGACAAAATGAAACAGTTTATTGTCTCATTCTGCAGACAGTATTTGTTTGAGAGCACTGGGAATAAAATAATTAAATAAAAATCTGTCAGGTGACAATGAAAAAAGGCCCTTAATTATCCAAAAAAATATCAGCCTAACTTTGCCCTTTTGACACAAGTAAATAGTTATATGGATAGGGACACCTGTATGTGTGAGCCTGTTGTCACAGCCAGGTTGCTCTGTGGAACCTGATCTGTCAGACCTCAGCAGCTACGCAGAGTAGATCTCAGTTAGTATGTGGATGGAAGACCTGAGCTGTGTGTGTTTTCTCTTGGTTTAAACTGCTGTTGTGTCAGGAAAGGCATGAAGTGAACATGTTCACTTTTCCAGTGTTATCTAACTACATAGTTTTTGCATAGGACATTTGTTTTGGTGTCGACAAAACTACTACTTAAAGCACATAATATAAACCATCATTGGAGAATTATGCATGACGCTATTCCATACAGTTGTACTCGTATAGTTTAAAGTTGTCTCAGGTTGTTGATATTTTACCCTTCGTCAGGGGTAAATGGAACTGTTTCTGCAGTGTTGTTGTTTGTCTTTCATTTGACTCCCCTTCTCTCAGGGTTGTCACCTTTCCTCCAGCACAGAACCCACATTGGGATTTGGCACCACGTTTTGCACAGGATGCCCTTCCTGATACATCAAGAGTTGCACATAAGAAATACAGCCCCCGTGTCTTCCAGAGCAGTCATCCAGCAGAGTACTAACCAGGACCTACTCTGCTTCTCTCTGAGATCTGATAGGATCAGGTGCACACAGAACAACATGGCTGCAACAGAATGGTCTCCACAATGTTGACTTGGCTATTCCATTAGTAGGAGGAGCCATTTTTGTTATTTTGTTAAACAGCTGCAAGGCATCACAGTTTTCGATTAAGGCTTCACACACAACCTGCAGTACTTGTTGCTACGGACAGTCTATGGGGAAAAATGGCAAAACCATGTGTGATACATGCACATCACTTGTGTGAGTACAGCAACGTAGGTCGCCCATGGAGACTTTTTGTCCTGCATATGCAAATTTTACCGGTCTAGTGAAAAATCAAGAACTCATGGACTCCCTACCTAGCTGACCTAATTAAATCCTACGTACCGGCCCGGGCTTTGCATTCTCAAGGTGTAGGACTACTTTGTGTCCCTAGGGTGAATAAAAAGTCTGCTTGTCACAGAGCTTTCTGTTATCGTGCCCCTGTTCTGTGGAATGATCTCCCTGCATCAATAAAACAGTCAGATTCTGTAGAGACTTTCAAATCCAGACTTAAGATGCACTTATTTACCCTTTTCGTACGTCTAGCATACTGGCATAGTATGGTCCTATGCTTTTTACTCTTTTAATTCATTTTATTAGGAAATGGAGTGGGCCACGGCCTCAACTTTATTTAAATTCCAGGTCTTTTAGTGAAGCTTGGGGCTAGTGGCTGGCAATAACCTTAGTATTTCTTGTTTTTCTTGTTGCTTAGTGCTGACAAATTACACTCTATGTCTTTCTGATGCTTTGATTCTGCTTTTTTCCCCTCTCTCTTTGAGGTGTGGCTCCATCCAGAGATGGGCGTGGTATCTGTTCCAGAAACCGTCCGGTGCAGCAGCAACGTTTCCTGTATGTTCATTTTGTGAATTGTTTTGCAATTTGTGTCTGTAGCATGGCCCAAGCAGAGGGTCACTGTCAGGGTCAAACACCTTTAGACACCAAAGAAATGAATGGAACCATCTTCAGGCAGGATGTGAAACCGACTGGTGCTCATCAGTTTTGTTGCTTACTGACTTCCCACGAGAACTTTCCTCGTTGCTGGGCCCAGCGGTCAGCACATAACATAATAACACACAATAAACGTACAATATTCTGTCTGTACATACATTCATTCATTCATTTTCTGCCGCTTATCTGTAGACCAAGCAGTTCAGTACCACACCTGCCTGTCTTTGGGCAACAACTGTAACTCTTCCTGGGGCATCCTGGGGTTAGCAAGCCAACTGGGAAAATCATCGCTCCAGTGTGTTCTGGATCTTCACCGGGGTCTCTTTGCAGTTGGATGTGCCTGGAAGTCTTCCTGAAGGAGGTGACCAGGGGGCATCCTCACCAGATGTACAACCACCTCAGCTAGCTAACAAAGAAGCAGTGGTTTCTACTCAGAGTCCCTCCCAGATATTCGAGTGTCTCAACCTGTCCCTGAGTGTAAGGCCAGATACCAGATCGAGGAATATGAACATTATTCAAATTAATAATATCACTATAACAGAACAGACTTTTTTTTTGGAGCAATGAAAACAAATTAAGCATAACAAGAGCAATCAGAGATTTCTGACATCTGCCAATCCACATCAGATCACCTCCAAAATTCAGTGGAGTCTTCCATGCCTTAATATCTATCTTTGGTGCAAATTTGGTGAGAATCTGTGCAGTAGTTTTGACGTAATCCTGCAAACAGTAATCCTTCAAAGCCTATATAAAGTGAAACTTGATCCAGAATCTGGATCACCTCTAAAATTTAATGGAGTCTCCCATAGCCTAATATCTATCTGCGGTGAAATGTTTGTCAAATCCCTTCAGTAGTGACGTAATCTTGCTAACAGACAGACAGACAAATAAATAAATACCACTGATTTTATTCTGCCCTTGCCAGACAGAATTATGCCTCATTGCAAATCATGATCAAACGGCTGACTGAGGCCCTTTTAATTTAACCTTTAACTAACCAGGTTAGTCCCATTGAGATCAAGATCTCTTTTGCAAGGGAGACCTGGACAGTTATAAAGTTTCCAATTCACCTAACTTATATGTCTTTAAATGTGGGAGGAAACCCATGCAAACACAGGGACAACATGCAAACTCCACACAGAAAGGCCACAGGTGGGAATCGATCTTATGACCTTCTTGCTGTGAGGCAACAGTGCTAACCACCAACCCACCGTGCTGCCTTTCCAGGACGTTCAGGCATATAAATGGGAAGAATCCTGCAGTCGATCCAGAACAAGAACGAACATCTTGCAATTCTCCAGGACAAGCTGTGTAACCTTCTCATTTGTGTTTCTGTGAAGCTCTCAGTTGTCCAGGTGGTTTCCATAGTAGAGAAGCTTGAATCCTCGACTGGACTGGGGTTGCTTGATGCAAGGACGTTTCGCCTCAAACTGCCTGTCTGGTCAGACAGACAGGAGACAGACAAGAAAGAAGAAGAGGAGTGTCTCTCCCTTATTTAGCAGGAGTAGGGGAAAAACTACAGAGGATCTTCAGACAGCACAAAATCCCAGTTTACTTTAAATCTGTTAACACCTTGAGACAGAAATTAGTTCACCCTAAGGACAGCATCCCTAGTTACAAACAGCAATATAGTGTATTCTATCAGATGTCAGGAAAACTGTAACAAACACTACATAGATGAGACTAAGCAGCCGTTACACAAAAGGCTATACCAGCACCGCAGAGGACGCCAGTGGACCTCAGTCTGCAGTTCATCTCCACCTTAAAGACACTAACCACATATTTGAAAACAAGGAAGTTAAAATCTTAGCCAGAGAGAAGAAATGGTTTGAGAGAGGGTGAAGGAGGCATTGTATGTGAAACAGTTGAAACCCAGCCTTAACCGGGGAGGGGGTTTGAGACATGCTTTGTCCCCTATTTACAATGGTGTACTCAGGTCAAAGCAGTTTCATATGTGAAACAGTTGAAACCCAGCCTTAACGGGGAGGGGGTTTGAGACATGCTTTGTCCCCTATTTACAATGGTGTACTCAGGTCAAAGCAGTTTCAGTCTTTTGTTCATGGTAATGAGTCATTCACGTCATCAGGAGACTCTTCAGGAGAGGTGTCAGTCCCATCGTTAGGAGGGACAGCTACCCTGTCATTAGGAGGGTGCTAACTAGAGCACAATAGGTGCTAATTAAAGCAAGTCAATAGCAGTCTGCCTCTCGGTAGGAGGGGTCTGGTTAGGTTTAAAACTCCAGCTTTTGTGGCTTCTCTTTGTTCTTCTCTACAAGGGTCAAGACAGAAATCAGACTACCAGAGCAAGAATTTTAGCTGAGGAAGCTTCTGCGATTTGAAGCGAAACATCCTCGCGTCAAGCAACCCAGTCCAGTCGAAGATTCAAGCTTCTCTACTTCTCATTCGAGCTACTACACCCAGAATGAAATTCCAAGGAAACCTATAGTCCTTGGAGGAAAAACGCTTCTAATGGCCTCAAAAGTAACATCCTTCCATTAAATGTTGACCCTCACCTTTTCAGATTATTCATTCTGAATAGCAGAATAAGCAAGTCAAGCTCTTTGTAGTGATCAGATTTTCTTTGGCCACACATAAACAGAGCCTTGTCTGCATTCCTCAAATTTACAGACAGCAACTAGTGGGTTATGCACTTCACTTACACTTCAAAATAAAACGTGGATCTTCCACATTCCTGTCAGCAAGATGTCTGCACAGAAGTGAGCTCATAGAAGCTCTTTATTGATGTTGTGATCTGTTTTGCAGAAGAAAGTCTCTTTGGGAACCCAATTTAGATTGAACAAGTCCCCAACAGGGGTGAGAGAGGGGGGCAGACTTTGAACACACCATCACCTGAGGATAATTGGGTACACGGATGATTCGATAGAAGGGGGAGGGAGGCACATTCCACATCTGAGTGATAGAAATGTCGTCAACTTCTAAGTTGTAGAGTTAGCGAGCTCAGCAGAAGATAAAACGAGAATTGCGTTGCATGCTAGATTGTCAAGGAAAAAGAATTTTGATGAAGCTCGTGGAGTTCTTTTATCCTATATCCAATTAGGAACCACAGTTTTTTTTCCTTTAGCAGCTTTGTGAAATGTTCATGAAGACAGTAATCAGTGAATTACAGGTTAATGTGTCACTACCAATCACATTCTTATGCTGAAGCCAGTTGGGAAGTAGGGTGACCTCTGGATTTAGAGTTATGATAAAAAATAGCACAGTATGTGGATCCATGGTTTCTATCTCACATTAGAATTTTCATCTAACGTTCTTGAAATGGTGGCGTACCAGCAACTGAACTCACATCCAAAACTCCAGCTTTTGTGGCTTCTCTTTGTTCTTCTACAAGGGTCAAGACAGAAATCAGACTACCAGAGCAAGAATTTTAGCTGAGGAAGCTTCTGCGATTTGAAGCGAAACATCCTCGCGTCAAGCAACCCAGTCCAGTCGAAGATTCAAGCTTCTCTACTTCTCATTCGAGCTACTACACCCAGAATGAACTTCCAAGGAAACCTATAGTCCTTGGAGGAAAAACGCTTCTAATGGCCTCAAAGTAAAATCCCTTCCATTAAATGTTGACCCTCACCTTTTCAGATGATTCATTCTGAATAGCAGAATAAGCAAGTCAAGCTCTTTGTAGTGATCAGATTTTTCTTTGGCCACACATAAACAGGAGCCTTGTCTGCATTCCTCAAATTTACAGACAGCAACTAGTGGGTTATGCACTTCACTTACATCTGTGTCATCACTTACAATGTGTCACTACCAATCACATTCTTATGCTGAAGCCAGTGGGAAGTAGGGTGACCTCTGGATTTAGAGTTATGATAAAAAATAGCACAGTATTGTGGATCCATGGTTTCTATCTCACATCAGAATCTTTTCATCTAACGTTCTTGAAATGGTGGCTGTACCAGCAACTGAACTCACATCCATAAATAATTATCTCTTTGAACAACTACAGTTAGTGTGTCGGGCTTATTACTCCACAGAGGTCACACTTGCTAAAGTAATGCATGGCCTTCTGCTTGCTATGAATGCAGATTCCATGTCATTATTACTGCTGATAGAGCTCAGCACAGCCCTTCAACACTGGTTGACCTTTGTACACTGTTCAAGAGAACTGAAAATTGCTTTTGTACCTGTGAATTAGATTATGGCTAAGATCGTATCTGTCCATTTGTCAGTGGTCTCTAACAAATGCAATGCATCTGACTTCTCTGCAGTGAAGAATGGGGTATACTTCATGGTCCTGTCTTGGGCCCCCACTGCTTTTATTCGTTTTACATCTCTCATTCCAGATGTGTATTTCGTTAGTTTTTCACTGCTTAGACAGACATACAACAGCTCAACATGCCCGTGAATGTGTGTACGAGGTCTGTTAGAAAAGTAACAGACCTTTTATTTTTTGCAAAAAATATATGGATTGACTCATGTGTGATTGCATCAGCCAAGCTGAACCTTTGTGCGCTGCATGAGTTTTTTCACACCTGTCGGTTGCGTCATTCGCCTGTGCGCACGCCTTGTGGGAGGAGTGGTCCCAGCCCCCTCGTCGGATTTTCATTGTCAGGAAATGGTCTGACTCGACTGCGCTTGCTTCATCAAAAATTTTTCATAAGTGTGAGAGACAGCCAAGTGGAACCCATTTGGAAAATTCAGATGGCTTTCGGTGAAGATCTTATGGGGATCAATAGATTAAGGACACTTATTATTATTATGTACATTCTACATTCAGATGCATTGAGAGCACTCTGTTCTCAGAACTGTGGAATCTTTCAGGCGTCTGCCTAAATCTGGTATTTCATTTGGCTTCCCCAAATACAGCTGCACTTCAAGGTCGCTGTGATAAAACCTCCTCAGAGATCAACACTTAAGCCCTCGCTCCCTGGTCTTCCCCCTCCCCTCAGCTTCTCCAGCTCTGACGTTGACTGTGTGAACTGCTTCAGGACTGCTCAGGGGCTGCCCCTCCCCCTCCAGGATTGTCGGACAAGGCTGTTGACGGCGCCAAACAGGCTGCCTCCGGAGTGTTCTGATAAACTGGACCTTTTCAATCTCGGTTGTGTCCTGTGTCCTTGTTTTTGTCTGTGTGATGTTTTTCTGTGCTGATGGGGATTTTTTTTCCTCATTGCCGCTGCATTAGGGGTTTTTTTTCCTTTTCCCTCGTGTTTTGCTTTTCATATATATGTTTATGTACGGGCCAGCCTATGTGTTGTGTGTGTGTGTGTGTTGTTGGTTATGGGTCGGTGTTGGTTTGCTCAGCCCTGCTGTTGACCAAGGCAGGGATGTACATCTGGAGCTGGTCCCCGGGCGCTAATGGCGACTTCTGCTCCTACTGGCAATTAGGATGGGTTAAATGCAGTAGACCTATTTCATTGTGCAGGGAACATGTTCTTCTGTGCATATGACAATAAAATTCCTTTGAATCCTTTTGAATCCTTTGAATTACAACTGGATTAATTACGGCCCACAGCGGCAGATGGCGCGCCGCGCACCGAGCGGCGATTCGACAGGCTCAAATGACCAGATCATTTCGAAAAGTGAACGCTTTGTTGATACGGGACGTCGTCTGATACCAGAGAAATGGCAAGACAGCTGGACATAGCACTTTTTTGGCACATTCCACTGTTACAGGAGTTTTCTTTAATGGAAAGAGGAGCAGAGAAATTCGCCACGGAGCCGCTCCTGGCGCGGGACGAAAGCACCTCGTGTTGGTCTCACAGGACAAGCCTAACATGCCCAGCTCTTGCACATTCAGAAATTCAGACGTCTTTCGGTGGCTTTTCAGTCGTGTGACTATTCTGAGAAATTGTGGACGGGCTGGACATGCCACAACATGTCCTGTGAGGTTTCATCATGGCGTTGCTTTTTTTCTGTGCTATGCGCCTCCGTCCCAACGCGCGAATCCCTCTGCACGTCTTTTCATGACAAAACCCTGTAACAGTGGAATGTGCCGTTCATATTCCAAAGTAAACGGTTTTGCTGATAGGGACATCGTCTGACTACCACAGAAATGGCAAGAGTTGACATCAGCCCTTTTTCGGCCAACACGGAGGTGCTTTCGTCCCGCGCCATGAGTGGCTTCGTGGCAAATTTCTCCGCTCCTCTTCCATTACAAAACTCCTGTAACAGTGGAATGTGCCGAAAAGTGCTATGTCCAGCTGTCTTGCCATTTCTCTGGTAGTCAGACGATCATCCGGATCTGGTCGTTTTGAGCCTGTCGACTGCCGCTTGGTGCGCGGCGCGCCATCCGCCGCTGTGGGCCGTCTTTAATCCAGTTTGAATTGTCCTTAATCTCTGTGATCTCCATAAGATTTCACCGAAAGCCATCTGAATTTTCCAAAGGTTTCCACTTGGCTGTCTCTCACAGTTTCTGAAAAAAATTTGATGAAGCAAAGCGGCAGTCGATCAGCCAATTTCCTGACAATGAAAACCGACAAGGGGGCTGGACCACTCCTCCCACCAAGGCATGCTCACAGGCGAACTGACGCAACGACAGGCGTTGAAAGAACTCACGCATGCGCACGAAGGTTCAAGCTTGGCTGATGCAATCACACATGGATTCAAATCCATATAGTTTTTGCAAAAAATAAAAAGGTCTGTTACTTTTCTAACAGACCTCGTACATGCTGTCATATTGCATTGTGTACATATTAGAACTCTGTGGGGTCCACGGGTATATTTGGCGCGTTTTTACTACTTCTGGTTTTTACCGTCATAATTTACCTGAAAAAACTGTTTACACTTTGCCTTGGTTTGGTGTAATTTTCCTTGTCTGGTGTAAAAAAAAAATTAAGCACAACCTCACCTGTGTGACTTCACAATTTTTCTTTCATTCTGACATACTGTGTTAAACATAATTAACCTAAATTCACACAAAAACATAAATCAGAATAGAAAAAAGGGTTTTTTCTACTGTGAAAATGAGAAGCTGTTGAGAAAACATTTTTATAACTTAGAATACAAAGTCCCGCAAGGACATTTCGCTTCAAATCGTAGAAGCTTCCTCAGCTAAAAGTTCTTGCTCTGGTATTCTGACTTCTGTCTTGATCTTGTAGAGAAGAATAACTGAGAGCCTACACAGAAATATAAATGTAAATTTCAAAACATATGTATAAATGTAGCAAACAACAAAGTAAGTGTCCCATTTGCTGTGCTTTTCTGCAAATATGCACACCAAAAATGACCATAATAGTCAGGAAAAAAGCATTGTATAAATTGTTAATCATGATTTAAGTTCTACTAGGCCTAACAACAGAATTTAAAAGCTGGTATGTAGTTTGAAGTCTGGACTTTCAACACACATTCAAATGGAAACAGACTGCGGTAGATGAATGTTAGTTCGCTTAATTCGGTCATATGACTTGGACGGTGAGACGCATCAGATGAGCCAAGAGGGTTGACGTTGCATAGATTTGGCAAATACTTGTCCATTGTCAAAGACAAAAAAATAAATAAATAAATAAATACATGTGCTTCTTTCTTTTAGAACGACTTACCGCAGTGTTTTATTCTCTGGTCTGCTATGCACTAGCACAAGAAATGTTAGTGTTGGCTTCACTGCACCAGCTTCTTGGTTGAGCCAGATTAGATTTTAAGGTTATGTGGTGTGGTATCCTGAATAGGTATGTGGTATGTTGAGCATCGATAATAGATGCTATACATAATATAAGTTACTTACCTTGGTTGATCATTTAATAAGTATTCCAGCAGGGGGCAATCCTACATATTGCTATGGGTAAGAATAGTAGAGTTCAAGTAAGAGAAGAGGTTGTCGTGTAGGCTAACCATATTTTGATTACTGAAAACCAGGACACTCGGCCCAACAATGACATAGTGGTTACTAATCGGCAGAACCAGAACAGTTGGCAGAACTGGAATGATAATACAATTGATGGAATGATTGACAGAACGGCACCGAACTACACTCAACAAAAATATAAACGCAACACTTTTGGTTTTGCTCCCATTTTGTATGAGATGAACTCAAAGCTCTAAAACATTTTCCACATACACAATATCACCATTTCAGTTTTGTTTTATTTGGGGGGGATACCAGTCAGTATCTGGTGTGACCACCATCTGCCTCATGCAGGCAACACATCTCCTTCGCATAGAGTTGATCAGGTTGTCAATTGTGGCCTGTGGAATGTTGGTCCACTCCTCTTCAATGGCTTGTGAAGTTGCTGGATATTGGCAGGAACTGGTACACGCTGTCGTATACGCCGGTCCAAAGCATCCCACACATGCTCAATGGGTGACATGTCGGTGAGTATGCCGGCCATGCAAGAACTGGGACATTTTCAGCTTCCAAGAATTGTGTACAGATCCTTGCATCATGGGGCCGTGCATTATCCTGCTGCAACATGAGGTGATGTTCTTGGATGTATGGCACAACAATGGGCCTCAGGATCTTGTCACGGTATCTCTGAGCATTCAAAATGCACCTGTGTTCTTCGTCCATAACAGACGCCTGCCCATACCATAACCCCACCGCCACCATGGGCCACTCGATCCACAACATTGACATCAGAAAACCGCTCACCCACACGACGCCACACACGCTGTCTGCCATCTGCCCTGGACAGTGTGAACTGGGATTCATCCGTGAAGAGAACACCTCTCCAACGTGCCAAATGCCAGCGAATGTGAGCATTTGCCCACTCAAGTCAGTTACGACGACGAACTGGAGTCAGGTCGAGACCCCGATGAGGACGACGAGCATGCAGATGAGCTTCCCTGAGACGGTTTCTGACAGTTTGTGCAGAAATTCTTTGGTTATGCAAACCGATTGTTTCAGCAGCTGTCCAAGTGGCTGGTCTCAGACGATCTTGGAGGTGAACATGCTGGATGTGGACGTCCTGGGCTGGTGTGGTTACACGTGGTCTGCGGTTGTGAGGCTGGTTGGATGTACTGCCAAATTCTCTGAAAAGCCTTTGGAGATGGCTTATGGTAGAGAAATGAACATTCAATACACGAGCAACAGCTCTGGTTGACATTCCTGCTGTCAGCATGCCAATTGCACGCTCCCTCAAATCTTGCAATATCTGTGGCATTGTGCTGTGTGATAAAACTGCACCTTTCAGAGTGGCCTTTTATTGTGGGCAGTCTAAGGCACACCTGTGCACTAATCATGGTGTCTAATCAGCATCTTCGTATGGCACACCTGTGAGGTGGGATGGATTATCTCAGCATGCTGATAACTGCTGGTAATCTCATCCACATAAAATCCTTAGAAGATTGCCTTGCATCAGTGGGAAGCTGGATGTCTAACAACTTCCTACTTTTAAACTCTGATAAGACTGAAATGATGGTTCTTGCTCCAGTGAGACATCGCATCAATTTGAACAGCTAACGCTTATCCTAGGCTCGTGTGTCATACATCCACTGACAAAGTGAGGAAGTGAGGAACCTTGGGGTAATTTTGATCCTGCGTTGTCCTTTGACCTCCTCAATAAAGATATTATGAGGACTGCTTTCTTCCATGTGCGAAATATCAATCAATCAATCAACTTTTTTCTTATATAGCGCCAAATCACAACAAACAGTTGCCCCAAGGCGCTCCACATTGCAAGGCAAGGCCATACAATAATTATGAAAAACCCCAACGGTCAAAACGACCCCCTATGAGCAGCACTTGGCCACAGTGGAAGGAAAAACTCCCTTTTAACAGGAAGAAACCTCCAGCAGAACCAGGCTCAGGAGGGGCAGTCTTCTGCTGAGACTGGTTGGGGCTGAGGGAAAGAACCAGGAAAAAGAGATCAATCACTAATGATTAAATGCAGAGTGATGCATACGGAGCAAAAAGAGAAAGAAACAGTGCATCATGGGAACCCCCCCACAGTCTACGTCTAAAGCAACATAACCAAGGGATGGTCCAGGGTCACCCGATCCAGCCCTAACTATAAGCCTTAGCGAAAAGGAAGTTTTAAGCCTAATCTTAAAAGTAGAGAGGGTATCTGTCTCCCTGATCTGAATTGGGAGCTGGTTCCACAGGAGAGGAGCCCTGAAAGCTGAAGGCTCTGCCTCCCATTCTACTCTTACAAACCCTAGGAACTACAAGTAAGCCCGCAGTCTGAGAGCGAAGCGCTCTAATGGGGTAATATGGTACTACGAGGTCCCTAAGATAAGATGGGACCTGATTATTCAAAACCTTATAAGTAAGAAGAAGAATTTTAAATTCTATTCTAGCATTAACAGGAAGCCAATGAAGGGAGGCCAACACGGGTGAGATATGCTCTCTCCTGCTAGTCCCCGTCAGTACTCTAGCTGCAGCATTCTGAACCAACTGAAGGCTTTTTAGGGAACTTTTAGGACAACCTGATAATAATGAATTACAATAGTCCAGCCTAGAGGAAATAAATGCATGAATTAGTTTTTCAGCATCACTCTGAGACAAGACCTTTCTGATTTTAGAGATATTGCGTAAATGCAAAAAGGCAGTCCTACATATTTGTTTAATATGCGCTTTGAATGACATATCCTGATCAAAAATAACTCCAAGATTTCTCACAGTATTACCAGAGATCAGGGAAATGCCATCCAGAGTAACGATCTGGTTAGACACCATGCTTCTAAGATTTGTGGGGCCAAGTACAATAACTTCAGTTTTATCTGAGTTTAAAAGCAGGAAATTAGAGGTCATCCATGTCTTTATGTCTGTAAGACAATCCTGCAGTTTAGCTAATTGGTGTGTATCCTCTGGCTTCATGGATAGATAAAGCTGGGTATCATCTGCGTAACAATGAAAATTTAAGCAATACCGTCTAATAATACTGCCCAAGGGAAGCATGTATAAAGTGAATAAAATTGGTCCTAGCACAGAACCTTGTGGAACTCCATAATTAACTTTAGTCTGTGAAGAAGATTCCCCATTTACATGAACAAACTGTAATCTATTAGACAAATATGATTCAAACCACCGCAGCGCAATGCCTTTAATACCTATGACATGCTCTAATCTCTGTAATAAAATTTTATGGTCAACAGTATCAAAAGCAGCACTGAGGTCCAACAGAACAAGCACAGAGATAAGTCCACTGTCCGAAGCCATAAGAAGATCATTTGTAACCTTCACTAATGCTGTTTCTGTACTATGATGAATTCTAAAACCTGACTGAAACTCTTCAAATAGACCATTCCTCTGCAGGTGATCAGTTAGCTGTTTTACAACTACCCTCTCAAGAATCTTTGAGAGAAAAGGAAGGTTGGAGATTGGCCTATAATTAGCTAAGATAGCTGGGTCAAGTGATGGCTTTTTAAGTAATGGTTTAATTACTGCCACCTTAAAGGCCTGTGGTACATAACCAACTAACAAAGATAGATTGATCATATTTAAGATTGAAGCATTAAATAATGGTAGGACTTCCTTGAGCAGCCTGGCAGGAATGGGGTCTACTAAGCATGTTGATGGTTTGGATGAAGTAACTAATGAAAATAACTCAGACAGAACAATCGGAGAGAAAGAGTCTAACCAAATACCGGCATCACTGAAAGCAGCCAAAGATAACGATACATCTTTGGGATGGTTATGAGTAATTTTTTCTCTAATAGTCAAATTTTGTTAGCAAAGAAAGTCATGAAGTCATTACTAGTTAAAGTTAATGGAATACTCAGCTCAATAGAGCTCTGACTCTTTGTCAGCCTGGCTACAGTGCTGAAAAGAAACCTGGGGTTGTTCTTATTTTCTTCAATTAGTGATGAGTAGAAAGATGTCCTAGCTTCACGAAGGGCTTTCTTATAGAGCAACAAACTCTTTTTCCAGGCTAAGTGAAGATCTTCTAAATTAGTGAGACGCCATTTCCTCTCCAACTTACGGGTTATCTGCTTTAAGCTACGAGTTTGTGAGTTATACCACGGAGTCAGACACTTCTGATTTAAAGCTCTCTTTTTCAGAGGAGCTACAGCATCCAAAGTTGTCTTCAATGAGGATGTAAAACTATTGACAAGATACTCTAACTCCCTTACAGAGTTTAGGTAGCTACTCTGCTCTGTGTTGGTATATGACATTAGAGAACATAAAGAAGGAATCATATCCTTAACCTAGTTACAGCGCTTTCTGAAAGACTTCTAGTGTAATGAAACTTATTCCCCACTGCAGGGTAGTCCATCAGGGTAAATGTAAATGTTATTAAAAAATGATCAGACAAAAGGGAGTTTTCAGGGAATACTGTTAAGTCTTCTATTTCCATACCATAAGTCAGAACAAGATCTAAAATATGATTAAAGTGGTGGGTGGACTCATTTACTTTTTGAGCAAAGCCGATAGAGTCTAATAATAGATTAAATGCAGTGTTGAGGCTGTCATTCTCAGCATCTGTGTGGATGTTAAAATTGCCCACTATAATTATCTTATCTGAGCTAAGCACTAAGTCAGACAAAAGGTCTGAAAATTCACAGAGAAACTCACAGTAACGACCAGGTGGACGATAGATAATAACAAATAAAACTGGTTTTTGGGACTTCCAATTTGGATGGACAAGACTAAGAGACAAGCTTTCAAATGAATTAAAGCTCTGTCTAGGTTTTAGATTAATTAATAAGATGGAATGGAAGATTGCTGCTAATCCTCCGCCCCGGCCCGTGCTACGAGCATTCTGACAGTTAGTGTGACTCGGGGGTGTTGACTCATTTAAACTAACATATTCATCCTGCTGTAACCAAGTTTCTGTTAGGCAGAATAAATCAATACGTTGATCAATTATTATATCATTTACCAACAGGGACTTAGAAGAAAGAGACCTAATGTTTAATAGACCACATTTAACTGTTTTAGTCTGTGGTGCAATTGAAGGTGCTATATTATTTTTTCTTTTTGAATTTTTATGCTTAAATAGATTTTTGCTAGTTATTGGTGGTCTGGGAGCAGGCACCGTCTCTACGGGGATGGGGTAATAAGGGGATGGCAGGGGGAGAGAAGCTGCAGAGAGGTGTATAAGACCACAGCTCTGCCTCCTGGTCCCAACGCTAGACAGTCACAGTTTGGAGGATCCCAAAAAATTGGCCAGATTTCTAGAAATGAGAGCTGCTCCCTCTAAAGTGGGATGGATGCCGTCTCTCCTAACAAGACCAGGTTTTCCCCAGAAGCTTTGCCAATTATCAATGAAGCCCACCTCATTTTTTGGACACCACTCAGACAGCCAGCAATTCAAGGAGAACATGCGGCTAAACATGTCACTCCCGGTCTGATTGGGGAGGGGCCCAGAGAAAACAACAGAGTCCGACATTGTTTTTGCAAAGTTACACACCGATTCAATGTTAATTTTAGTGACCTCCGATTGGCGTAACCGAGTGTCATTACTGCCGACGTGAATTACAATCTTACCAAATTTACGCTTAGCCTTAGCCAGCAATTTCAAATGTCCTTCGATGTCGCCTGCTCTGGCCCCCGGAAGACAATTGACTATGGTTGCTGGTGTCGCTAACTTCACATTTCTCAAAACAGAGTCGCCAATAACCAGAGTTTGATCCTCGGCGAGTGTATCGTCGAGTGGGGAAAAACGGTTAGAGATGTGAACGGGTTGACGGTGTACACGGGGCTTCTGTTTAGGGCTACGCTTCCTCCTCACAGTCACCCAGTCAGCCTGCCTTCCCGACTGCACGGGGTCTGCCAGGGGGGAACTAACGGCGGCTAAGCTACCTTGGTCCGCACCGACTACAGGGGCCTGGCTAGCTGTAGAATTTTCCACGGTGCGGAGCCGAGCCTCCAATTCGCCCAGCCTGGCCTCCAAAGCTACGAATAAGCAGCACTTATTACAAGTACCGTTACTGCTAAAAGAGGCCGAGGAATAACTAAACATTTCACACCCAGAGCAGAAAAGTACGGGAGAGACAGGAGAAGCCGCCATGCTAAAACGGCTAAGAGCTAGTAGCTACGCTAAGCTAGCGGATTCCCAAACAGGGAATCCGACACTAGACAGGCTGTGGAGCAGCACAGGTAACGCACGACAACAGTGCTAAAATAAAATAAAAATCCACTAGACAGGCTGTGGAGCAGCACAGGTAACGCACAACAACAGTGCTAAAAAATAAAATAAAATAAAAATAAAAATCCACTGGACAGGCTGTGGAGCAGCACAGGTAACGCACGACAACAGTGCTAAAACAAAATAAAAATCCACTAGACAGGCTGTGGAGCAGCACAGGTAACGCACGACAACAGTGCTAAAAAAAATAAAATAAAATCAAAATCCACTGGACAGGCTGTGGAGCAGCACAGGTAATGCACGACAACGGTGCCAAAACAAAACAAAAAACCACTAGACAGGCTGTGGAGCAGCACAGGTAACGCACAACAACAGTGCTAAAAAATAAAATAAAATAAAAATAAAAATCCACTGGACAGGCTGTGGAGCAGCACAGGTAACGCACGACAACAGTGCTAAAACAAAATAAAAATCCACTAGACAGGCTGTGGAGCAGCACAGGTAACGCACGACAACAGTGCTAAAAAAATAAAATAAAAATCAAAATCCACTGGACAGGCTGTGGAGCAGCACAGGTAATGCACGACAACGGTGCCAAAACAAAACAAAAAAACCACTAGACAGGCTGTGGAGCAGCACAGGTAACGCACGACAACGGTGCCAAAACAAAACAAAAACCACTAGACAGGCTGTGGAGCAGCACAGGTAACGCACGACAACAGTGGTAAAAAATAAAATAAAAATCCACTGGACAGGCTGTGGAGCAGCACAGGTAACACACGACAACAGTGGTAAAAATAAAATAAAAATCCACTGGACAGGCTGTGGAGCAGCACAGGTAACACACGACAACAGTGGTAAAAAATAAAATAAAAATCCACTGGACAGGCTGTGGAGCAGCACAGGTAACACACGACAACAGTGCTAAAAAATAAAATAAAAATCCACTGGACAGGCTGTGGAGCAGCACAGGTAACACACGACAACAGTGCTAAAAAATAAAATAAAAATCCACTGGACAGGCTGTGGAGCAGCACAGGTAACACACGACAACAGTGGTAAAAAATAAAATAAAAATCCACTGGACAGGCTGTGGAGCAGCACAGGTAACACACGACAACAGTGGTAAAAAATAAATAAAAATCCACTAGACAGGCTGTGGAGCAGCACAGGTAACGCACGACAACAGTGCCAAAAAACAAAACAAAAATCCACTGAACAGGCTGTGGAGCAGCACAGGTAACACACGACAACAGTGCTAAAAAATAAAATAAAAATCCACTGGACAGGCTGTGGAGCAGCACAGGTAACACACGACAACAGTGCTAAAAAATAAAATAAAAATCCACTGGACAGGCTGTGGAGCAGCACAGGTAACACACGACAACAGTGGTAAAAAATAAAATAAAAATCCACTGGACAGGCTGTGGAGCAGCACAGATAACACACGACAACAGTGCTAAAAAATAAAATAAAAATCCACTGGACAGGCTGTGGAGCAGCACAGGTAACACACGACAACAGTGCTAAAAAATAAAATAAAAATCCACTGGACAGGCTGTGGAGCAGCACAGGTAACACACGACAACAGTGGTAAAAAATAAAATAAAAATCCACTGGACAGGCTGTGGAGCAGCACAGATAACACACGACAACAGTGCTAAAAAATAAAATAAAAATCCACTGGACAGGCTGTGGAGCAGCACAGGTAACACACGACAACAGTGGTAAAAAATAAAATAAAAATCCACTGGACAGGCTGTGGAGCAGCACAGATAACACACGACAACAGTGCTAAAAAAATAAAATAAAAATCCACTGGACAGGCTGTGGAGCAGCACAGGTAACACACGACAACAGTGCTAAAAAATAAAATAAAAATCCACTGGACAGGCTGTGGAGCAGCACAGATAACACACGACAACAGTGGTAAAAAATAAAATAAAAATCCACTGGACAGGCTGTGGAGCAGCACAGATAACACACGACAACAGTGCTAAAAAAATAAAATAAAAATCCACTGGACAGGCTGTGGAGCAGCACAGATAACACACGACAACAGTGGTAAAAAATAAAATAAAAATCCACTGGACAGGCTGTGGAGCAGCACAGATAACACACGACAACAGTGCTAAAAAAATAAAATAAAAATCCACTGGACAGGCTGTGGAGCAGCACAGGTAACACACGACAACAGTGCTAAAAAATAAAATAAAAATCCACTGGACAGGCTGTGGAGCAGCACAGATAACACACGACAACAGTGGTAAAAAATAAAATAAAAATCCACTGGACAGGCTGTGGAGCAGCACAGATAACACACGACAACAGTGGTAAAAAATAAAATAAAAATCCACTGGACAGGCTGTGGAGCAGCACAGGTAACACACGACAACAGTGCTAAAAAATAAAATAAAAATCCACTGGACAGGCTGTGGAGCAGCACAGGTAATGCACGACAACAGTGCTAAAAAAAATAAAATAAAAATCAAAATCCACTGGACAGGCTGTGGAGCAGCACAGGTAAAAATCCACTGAACAGGCTGTGGAGCAGCACAGGTAACACACGACAACAGTGCTAAAAATTAAAATAAAAATCCACTGAACAGGCTGTGGAGCAGCACAGGTAACACACGACAACAGTGCTAAAAATTAAAATAAAAATCCACTGAACAGGCTGTGGAGCAGCACAGGTAACACACGACAACAGTGCCAAAAAACAAAACAAAAATCCACTGAACAGGCTGTGGAGCAGCACAGGTAACGCACGACAACAGTGCTAAAAATTAAAATAAAAATCCACTGAACAGGCTGTGGAGCAGCACAGGTAACACACGACAACAGTGCTAAAAAATAAAATAAAAATCCACTGGACAGGCTGTGGAGCAGCACAGGTAACACACAACAACAGTGCTAAAAATAAAATAAAAATCCACTGGACAGGCTGTGGAGCAGCACAGGTAACACACGACAACAGTGCTAAAAAATAAAATAAAAATCCACTGGACAGGCTGTGGAGCAGCACAGGTAACACACGACAACAGTGGTAAAAAATAAAATAAAAATCCACTGGACAGGCTGTGGAGCAGCACAGGTAACACACGACAACAGTGCTAAAAAATAAAATAAAAATCCACTGGACAGGCTGTGGAGCAGCACAGATAACACACGACAACAGTGCTAAAAAATAAAATAAAAATCCACTGGACAGGCTGTGGAGCAGCACAGATAACACACGACAACAGTGGTAAAAAATAAAATAAAAATCCACTGGACAGGCTGTGGAGCAGCACAGATAACACACGACAACAGTGGTAAAAAATAAAATAAAAATCCACTGGACAGGCTGTGGAGCAGCACAGGTAACGCACGACAACAGTGCTAAAAAAAATAAAATAAAAATCAAAATCCACTGGACAGGCTGTGGAGCAGCACAGGTAACGCACGACAACAGTGCCAAAAAACAAAACAAAAATCCACTGAACAGGCTGTGGAGCAGCACAGGTAACGCACGACAACAGTGCCAAAAAACAAAACAAAAATCCACTGAACAGGCTGTGGAGCAGCACAGGTAACGCACGACAACAGTGCCAAAAAACAAAACAAAAATCCACTGAACAGGCTGTGGAGCAGCACAGGTAACGCACGACAACAGTGCCAAAAAACAAAACAAAAATCCACTGAACAGGCTGTGGAGCAGCACAGGTAACACACGACAACAGTGCTAAAAATTAAAATAAAATCAAAATCCACTGGACAGGCTGTGGAGCAGCACAGGTAACGCACGACAACAGTGCTAAAAATTAAAATAAAAATCCACTGAACAGGCTGTGGAGCAGCACAGGTAACACACGACAACAGTGCTAAAAAATAAAATCAAAATCAAAATCCACTGGACAGGCTGTGGAGCAGCACAGGTAACACACGACAACAGTGCTAAAAAAATAAAATCAAAATCAAAATCCACTGGACAGGCTGTGGAGCAGCACAGGTAACACACGACAACAGTGCTAAAAAAATAAAATCAAAATCAAAATCCACTGGACAGGCTGTGGAGCAGCACAGGTAACACACGACAACAGTGGTAAAAAATAAAATAAAAATCCACTAGACAGGCTGTGGAGCAGCACAGGTAACACACGACAACAGTGGTAAAAAATAAAATAAAAAGCCACTAGACAGGCTGTGGAGCAGCACAGGTAACACACGACAACAGTGCTAAAAAAAAATTAAATAAAAATCAAAATCCACTGGACAGGCTGTGGAGCAGCACAGGTAACACACGACAACAGTGGTAAAAAAAAATTAAATAAAAATAAAAATCCACTGGACAGGCTGTGGAACAGCACAGGTAACACACGACAACAGTGGTAAAAAATAAAATAAAAATCCACTAGACAGGCTGTGGAGCAGCACAGGTAACACACGACAACAGTGCTAAAAAAAAATAAAATCAAAATCAAAATCCACTGGACAGGCTGTGGAACAGCACAGGTAACACACGACAACAGTGCTAAAAAATAAAATAAAAATCCACTGGACAGGCTGTGGAGCAGCACAGGTAACACACAACAACAGTGCTAAAAAATAAAATAAAAATCCACTGGACAGGCTGTGGAGCAGCACAGGTAACACACGACAACAGTGCTAAAAAATAAAATAAAAATCCACTGGACAGGCTGTGGAGCAGCACAGGTAACACACGACAACAGTGCTAAAAAATAAAATAAAAATCCACTGGACAGGCTGTGGAGCAGCACAGGTAACACACGACAACAGTGCTAAAAAATAAAATAAAAATCCACTGGACAGGCTGTGGAGCAGCACAGGTAACACACGACAACAGTGCTAAAAAAAATAAAATCAAAATCAAAATCCACTGGACAGGCTGTGGAGCAGCACAGGTAACACACGACAACAGTGGTAAAAAATAAAATAAAAATCCACTAGACAGGCTGTGGAGCAGCACAGGTAACACACGACAACAGTGCTAAAAAAAATAAAATCAAAATCAAAATCCACTGGACAGGCTGTGGAGCAGCACAGGTAACACACGACAACAGTGGTAAAAAATAAAATAAAAATCCACTGGACAGGCTGTGGAGCAGCACAGGTAACACACGACAACAGTGCTAAAAAAAATAAAATCAAGATCAAAATCCACTGGACAGGCTGTGGAGCAGCACAGGTAACACACGACAACAGTGCTAAAAAAAAATAAAATCAAAATCAAAATCCACTGGACAGGCTGTGGAACAGCACAGGTAAAAATCCACTGGACAGGCTGTGGAGCAGCACAGGTAACACACGGCAACAGTGCTAAAAAATAAAATAAAAATCCACTGGACAGGCTGTGGAGCAGCACAGGTAACGCACGGCAACAGTGCTAAAAAATAAAATAAAAATCCACTGGACAGGCTGTGGAGCAGCACAGGTAAAAATCCACTGGACAGGCTGTGGAGCAGCACAGGTAACACACGACAACAGTGCTAAAAAATAAAATAAAAATCCACTGGACAGGCTGTGGAGCAGCACAGGTAAAAATCCACTGGACAGGCTGTGGAGCAGCACAGGTAACACACGACAACAGTGCTAAAAAATAAAATAAAAATCCACTGGACAGGCTGTGGAGCAGCACAGGTAAAAATCCACTGGACAGGCTGTGGAGCAGCACAGGTAACACACGGCAACAGTGCTAAAAAATAAAATAAAAATCCACTGGACAGGCTGTGGAGCAGCACAGGTAACACACGACAACAGTGCTAAAAAATAAAATAAAAATCCACTGGACAGGCTGTGGAGCAGCACAGGTAACACACAGCAACAGTGCTAAAAAATAAAATAAAAATCCACTGGACAGGCTGTGGAGCAGCACAGGTAACGCACGGCAACAGTGCTAAAAAATAAAATAAAAATCCACTGGACAGGCTGTGGAGCAGCACAGGTAACACACGACAACAGTGCTAAAAAATAAATCAAATCAAAATCCACTGGACAGGCTGTGGAGCAGCACAGGTAACACACGACAACAGTGGTAAAAAAATAAAATAAAAATCCACTAGACAGGCTGTGGAGCAGCACAGGTAACACACGACAACAGTGCTAAAAAAATAAAATCAAAATCAAAATCCACTGGACAGGCTGTGGAGCAGCACAGGTAACACACAACAACAGTGCTAAAAAATAAAATAAAAATCCACTGGACAGGCTGTGGAGCAGCACAGGTAACGCACGGCAACAGTGCTAAAAAATAAAATAAAAATCCACTGGACAGGCTGTGGAGCAGCACAGGTAACACACGACAACAGTGCTAAAAAAAATAAAATCAAAATCAAAATCCACTGGACAGGCTGTGGAGCAGCACAGGTAACACACGACAACAGTGGTAAAAAATAAAATAAAAATCCACTAGACAGGCTGTGGAGCAGCACAGGTAACACACGACAACAGTGCTAAAAAAAAATAAAATCAAAATCAAAATCCACTGGACAGGCTGTGGAGCAGCACAGGTAACACACAACAACAGTGCTAAAAAATAAAATCAAAATCCACTGGACAGGCTGTGGAGCAGCACAGGTAACACACGACAACAGTGCTAAAAAAAATAAAATCAAAATCAAAATCCACTGGACAGGCTGTGGAGCAGCACAGGTAACACATGACAACAGTGGTAAAAAATAAAATAAAAATCCACTAGACAGGCTGTGGAGCAGCACAGGTAACACACGACAACAGTGCTAAAAAAAATAAAATCAAAATCAAAATCCACTGGACAGGCTGTGGAGCAGCACAGGTAACACACAACAACAGTGCTAAAAAATAAAATAAAAATCCACTGGACAGGCTGTGGAGCAGCACAGGTAAAAATCCACTGGACAGGCTGTGGAGCAGCACAGGTAACACATGACAACAGTGGTAAAAAATAAAATAAAAATCCACTGGACAGGCTGTGGAGCAGCACAGGTAAAAATCCACTGGACAGGCTGTGGAGCAGCACAGGTAACACACGACAACAGTGCTAAAAAAAATAAAATCAAAATCAAAATCCACTGGACAGGCTGTGGAGCAGCACAGGTAACACATGACAACAGTGGTAAAAAATAAAATAAAAATCCACTAGACAGGCTGTGGAGCAGCACAGGTAACACACGACAACAGTGCTAAAAAAAAATAAAATCAAAATCAAAATCCACTGGACAGGCTGTGGAGCAGCACAGGTAACACACAACAACAGTGCTAAAAAATAAAATAAAAATCCACTGGACAGGCTGTGGAGCAGCACAGATAACACACAACAACAGTGGTAAAAAATAAAATAAAAATCCACTGGACAGGCTGTGGAGCAGCACAGATAACACACAACAACAGTGCTAAAAAATAAAATAAAAATCCACTGGACAGGCTGTGGAGCAGCACAGGTAACACACGGCAACAGTGCTAAAAAATAAAATAAAAATCCACTGGACAGGCTGTGGAGCAGCACAGGTAACGCACGGCAACAGTGCTAAAAAATAAAATAAAAATCCACTGGACAGGCTGTGGAGCAGCACAGGTAACACACGACAACAGTGCTAAAAAATAAAATAAAAATCCACTGGACAGGCTGTGGAGCAGCACAGGTAACGCACGACAACAGCGCTAAAAAATAAAATAAAAATCCACTGGACAGGCTGTGGAGCAGCACAGGTAACGCACGACAACAGCGCTAAAAAATAAAATAAAAATCCACTGGACAGGCTGTGGAGCAGCACAGGTAACGCACGACAACAGCGCTAAAAAATAAAATAAAAATCCACTGGACAGGCTGTGGAGCAGCACAGGTAACGCACGGCAACAGTGCTAAAAAATAAAATAAAAATCCACTGGACAGGCTGTGGAGCAGCACAGGTAACACACGACAACAGTGCTAAAAAATAAAATAAAAATCCACTGGACAGGCTGTGGAGCAGCACAGGTAACGCACGACAACAGCGCTAAAAAATAAAATAAAAATCCACTGAACAGGCTGTGGAGCAGCACAGGTAACGCACGACAACAGCGCTAAAATAAAATAAAAATCCACTAGGCAGGCTGTGGAAATATAGCAAAGATTCATCCGATCCTGTCTATGGCTGATGCTGAGACCCTGATTCATGCATTTGTCTCTTCTAGATTGGACTACTGCAATGTTCTATTTTCTGGTTTACCACAGTCCAGCATTAGGGGTCTCCAATTGGTTCAAAATGCTGCTGCCAGACATTTGACACGAAGCAGAAAGTTTGACCATATTGCATGCATATTGTACAGTATAAAGTTTGCATTAATGTTATCTTGGTTCTTCCTGGGTGGTTCTTATGGCAACTGATCCAATCCCAAGCAAGGACTATTTGTATATAAAAATGTATTTCCTAAAATGATACATTTTGGGTTTCAAATGAAATTTATGTAGCTTTTTATCCCTCGAAATCCTCAAAAAGCTTCTGCTTCGGGGGGCTTCACCTCCCTGAGCCCCCCACGAGGGCATTGCCCCTCGACCCCACTGGGGGCCCTGCGGCCCACTGGACCCCCAACTCAAGGATTTGAACCCCCCTTTCACATTCCTATATACGGCCCTCTATTGCACCCATTTTGGCATCTCTTCACTGGCTTACTGTCACTGTGAGATCAGATTTTAAGGTTCTGCTAATAGCCTAGAAAACTGTTCATGGACTGGCATCTCCTTACCTAGCTGACCTAATTAAACCCAGGCTTTGCATTCTCAGGGTGCAGGACTACTTTGTGTCCCTAGGGTGAGTAAAAAGTCTGCAGGTCACAGAGCTTTCTCTTATCGTGCCCCTGTTCTGTGGAATGATCTCCCTGCATTAATAAAATAGTCAGATTCTTTCAAGTCCAGACTTAAAGTGGATATGACACTTAAAGACAACATAGTCTTATTACATGTAACAAAGTGAAGAAAAGAAAATGGACGCGGTTCTCCTGTTATATACAACATTTGAACGTCCCGCCACTGAAAAATCTGCACGCCCCGTGACCAGCTTCTCGCTAAGCACCAAACCTGAAATACGTCACTGCCTGTAGACCATATCAGCTTGCGTGCCTGGCGGCCGTTGTTCACACTTTTTTAGCGGCAGAAACTTTGATTAAACACAGCTCTCAGGGACTTGTTTGTCAATATGCCTGACCAGTGTGTCGCAGCATATTGCACAAGGGTGAACAGGCAGACTGATCAAAAGCCGCGGCATTGTGTGATGCACGAAATGTCAGGGTGCCTCTCCCTCCGCTTGCACACCCGCATATGCTCCCGACAGCAGACACTTTCCTCTATCGTCTCCATGTTCTCGCACCGCTCACAGGAACACCTAAAATGTCAACCCCAAATAATATGTTCACAATAATCTTGAAATGATCAAGGAACTTGTAAAAATATGAGTGCAATACGTAATAAACAGGGCAGTCACTGTTGTTTTCGGCGATCAGCTTTTTCGAAAATTGCGCCATTTATTTCCTGTTCTTTTGTGAAACTAACGTAACTAAACATGGATGAATGCAATGCCAGGCACTCAAACGGCAAAAACCCGAAGGTAATGACAGTGGTCCGCAAGCAGTAGCTACACTATTGCGGCTCCGGAAAAATAACAAAGGCAATAAACAGACGCTAGACTCGAAAATGCTAAAATTATAGTGTTATAAACAGCAGCAACAAAAATCAAAGCCTCCCTTACATTCCGTATTCTGCAGCCTTTCAAAATCCATTGGAATTGGCACGTCTCTTGCCTCTGCTTCAGCTCCGCCATAAGCACTGTCTGCATTATTTTCGCTGCCAGAATGCTCCTGGTTTGAATGTTCATCCGAAAGATACGGCTCCAATCTGTAGGGTCCACTCACTGCTGCGACATCCTCAGGATCCGAGTCAGTCTCGATTTCCTCACAGAAACAATCCACACTTGAAGAGGAGTCAGAAAAGTTCTTGATCTCATCACTGTCCATGCTGAGGTCTATCTGTTCCTGTTGTCAATCAAACAGACAAAGATGGGACTCTACACGCTGTGACATCATGGCATCACGTAACCGCTGATGGAACGCTGCCACCGCGCTTTCCAAGAAACACACTTTTGAGAAGCTGTACAAACTTTTTTCCTCAGTGATAATGATTAAAACCACTTTCAACTTACTATATCTTACTTACTATATACTCTATCTGCATTACCACACTGCAGTCTTACTTTGTGTTCCAAAGGTGAGAGAAAGAAGTTAGCAGGTTTTGTACTTTCTCTTATCATGCTGCTTTCAAATGGTAACAGTCTGCTAGCTGAGATGAGAGCTCACTGCAAAAGCTGTGCCTCTCAAAATAAGCCAAATAATCTGAAATCTAGCCAAACTGTCTTCTTGTTGTTGTTGTTCATTCGGCTGCTCCCGGTTTTTGTTCGGGGTCGCCACAGCGGATACAACCAGATCCGGATTGATAATTGGCACAAGTTTTATGCCGGATGCCCTTCCTGACGTAACTCCAGTTTTACCTGAAGAAACACACATAGCCGCTGGTGTTCCAAAGAGGTCTCCCATCCAAGTACTAACCAGATCCTGCTCTGCTTAGCTTCTGAGATCTGACGGGATCAGGCTGACACAGAGCAGACCGGCTGCAGCCAAATTGTCTTGTATTAAGCAAAAAAAAAAAAAAATCTGCCAATGGGGTAAGAAAATTTACTTGGTTAGAATTCTCAAAACTATAAACTGTCTAGGCACTGAATAATTAAAATGTGCCTTAAAACTAGACAGAATTCTTATTTTAAGATTAGCCTCTGTCTTAAAATAAGGAAAACAATGCTGTTCCTTTGCTTGGATGATTTGAAATCCATTGCCTTTCCTTGTTACTGGCTGAATACAGCTTGATATTAGCTGGAAAAACATATTAAAGGACATGTCGCACTGCAATCATAACCATTTAGATTTAGGCTGTTAGTGACCATCCAACGATCCACCAGGATTACTTTGTGCACTTCCGTGACTGGTTTCAAAGTATATGGCATTCATAGCAAACACCTACGGAGACTTCCCATAACAAAATACTCGTGAGTACTCGGGTGTTTCCGACAGGTGACGTAGTTACTAGAAGCATCCCAGTGTGTGCTTCAATGGAATGTAGCTGCTAACGTGTAGAAGTGAGGCACAGATTAATTACAAAATTTACACAAGTGTGATGTTGTGTTATGATGACTCATTTTTAAGTGATAACTGTTGATTTTGATGCCGTCACCATAAAAGCAGCAGCTGTGAGAAGGTTTTGTGCAGCTGCGGTAATTTGTCATAAAGCAGCATGTTAAAAACGCAAATAACTGTTGTATAAAACTGTGAAAAATCTAATATATATATATATATATGTGTGTGTGTGTGTGTGTGTCATCACGGAGGCATTCCACATCCATTAAGTGGCAATAAACAGCTCACCTGTGGGTTAAAACAGTGCGACAGCCAGTTCCGGTGATGACGTCAGACTGAGAGCAGCAGAGCCAGATAGCTCCCGGCCGACATACCGATAAAGTTATACATTTAAGCTGTCCTTGCAGCTATATGCATGTCCCGCCGAAAGATAAACGTCCGAAATCATGTCTGGGAAAGAGGGGGCATCGAAGAGCATCGACAAGCGGAGAAATACTCAGTAAAACAACCCCCAGTCCCCAGCAAACTGCAAACTCCTTTGTTAAATCCAATTGAGGTTTTTATGATTACATTTAAACTGTCAAAAGGTTTTATTTCACATTGCTACAGCACTTTACAATGCGCTAAGAGAGATCGAATAGAGAAAGTTGTCGGAAGGTGGGAGGAAGATCTCCAGTGCACATTTACAGAAGATGACTGGCAAGAATCCATCAAAAGTACTCAAGCAGTGTTTGTGAGTAATAAATACAGAGAAATGCATTTTAAAATTTTTCATAGGCAGCATAGGACTCCTTATGTTCTTAATAAAATGGACAGATCTTCAGCTTGCTTTAAGTGTTCACAGTCACCCGCTACCTATAAACACTGCTTTTGGAATTGTCCCAAAATATCTAAGTTTTGGTCCCATATTACAAAAAAATTGGTACAATTTTGAAATGCAAAATTAATAAGGATGCGGGACAATTTGTACTAGGTCTACCAACAAAAAATATATACCCACATTTTGAATTAATTAAAAAGTTTCTTTGCCTGGCTAGGAAATGCATACTAAATAACTGGATTAAAGACAAACCTCCTACAGTTACAGAGTGGTATCGAGAAATTTTTAAAGTGCTGCCGTTGGGTAGAATTAGTGCTAAATTGAAGGGTAACAGTGAGCTATTCACCGAAACATGGCAGCCACTTATAAATTATTTGCCTTCTCATCTGAGACTTACTATTATGAGAGGTTCGGGTACTTTGGGCTAAATATTACTTTTATTTCTATTTTCAATTTTTTAGTGCGCTGGTTGAAAAGTCTATTTTTCCTTTTTATTATTATTATTTGTTTTCTAAATGATTCCCTACATCCCAGTGTAACCTATTGTATAACTTACAATTATACATTTTTGTTTTGGTTTACATTTGGTCTGCTCAGTGGTGTTGTTAATGTTTGTGTTTTATTATGTTAAAAGCAAATAAAATATTATTATGAAAAAAAAAACAGTGTGACAGCGATTTTAACCTGCATGTCAGATGTTTTTTTTAAGGGATTATTAAACATTAATTCTCTTTTATAAAGTTCCTTACAGAGATTGAAAGTTTTATGACATCTGAGAGAGTCTACAAGCTTAATACTAATTATATATTGTTCAAATTCAGCCAGAGGTCCACCTAAATTGGGGGTTAAAACAACTGCTGCTGCACACATGCACACACACACACACACACACACACACACACACACACACACACACACACACACACACACACACACACACACACACACACACACACACACACACACACAGACTCTCAAAGTAAAAAAAAATATTTTCATTGAACGCTCCATTGAAAAGAACACAAAACAAAAGATGAAAAAAAATTAACATTCCACTCACCCCAGTGTAAACTAAGATTTCCAAATTAATCCACAACAAAAAGAAGCCTTCATGCATTCAATTTCAATTTATTTTCATTTATATAGTGCCAATTCACAACAAGGTTGCCTCAAGGTGCTTCACACAAGTAAGGTCTAACCTTACCAACGCCCAGAGCAGCAGTAGTAAGGAAAAACTCCCTCTGAGGAAGAAACCTCAAGCAGACCAGACTCAAAGGGGTGACCCTCTGCTTGGGCAATGCTACAGACATAAATTACAAAGCAATTCACAAAATGAACATACAGGAAATGTTGCCAGTGCACAGGACGGCAACTGCGATCACCAGCCATGGAACAGCCCACTCGTCCTCACTCTGATCCACAGCCAGAGATCATTTTCAAGTTCCACTCTGCCAGAGAATAATGTCCAGGTCCACTTGCTCTCAGGTTCTGATCATGCACATGCACATAATGTCCAATCACAGCTCTGCCTTCAACTCAAATTCTGTCAGGAACATGGCACAATAGATAGTCCATTATCTCCTGAAAATAGCGTCTTCTGAGTTTTTCCAATATGAGACATCCATCTGCATATCCAGGCATGTCTATGATCACAGCAGCAGTAAACCAGCAGCTGTGACACAAACAGCAGCATCACAACACTTTAATTCCAAAATCCGACAGACTCTGAAAAGTTAAGAGTTTCGGGGTGAAGTGTGTCATCTCCTCTGTGAATATGCTTTCAAAGAAAAGCTCAGAGGCTTCGTTATTGTACATAACCTCATTCATTTCCCTCTGTCTGTCTCTGTCTGGGATGTTTCTGTTTTGCTATTAACTACGTCACATGCAGAGAAATGCAGAAAATTGCAGTGTGAGACGTTTTCCAGAAATGCACCTGTTACCTCGCTTAGGGAGAGGAATAAAAAACATCAGAAACCACTAATTATGAGCACGTGCGTAGAGAGGCTCACAATCACAAGTACTTTGATGTTGTGTTGCTAAATGGGACGTTAAAAAGCATGCGACATGTCCTTTAAGAAAAAGTGAGATACATTTTCCCAAAATAAGGCATGTTTTCTTATGTAAAAAAAAAAAAAAATGCTTGACAAGATTATTTTTCTCTTTAGAAAAAAAGTAAAATTTTCTTTAAACAAGTCTTTTTAAACTTTACTAGATATCTGTTTTTACAGTACTTCAGTCTTTTCTCCCCTGAAGACATATTAAGTAGTTAATTACTGTATTAGATTAATATGGCATTTCATTTCTTAAAGCACAAAATGAGATTTGAACTTCATTTTTATTTGAAAGATTCTTGTTTGCATCTTATTGAAGATGTTCTTAAATTTTCATGTCATGTTGAATTCTTTGTAAAAATATCACACAAATAAATCATTATTATACTTTTTAAATTTAAAGCACTGGACTCTAATCAGTTCTCTTTTCTATTTTTGCGTTTTCCTGAGGCAGTGTATGCTGAAGTTTAGTTGACAGGCAACGCTCACATTTTAAAGGTTACAAGGAGGTAAGTTGCCAGATCTATTTCTAAAGTCGATGTCTGTCAAAATGACTGGCTTCTACACTCTCATCTTACCCCACTAGTCTGACAACTATTCATCCGAGAGCAGAAGTTCCCATACCGGACAGTCGAGATGTCACAAGCGCCGAGCTGTAGCGTCAATGATGACACCCTAAGGTGCAGCTATGCACCAAATCCCAGAGGGAAACTGTCAAATATCAGCCAACATTTTCTAGTCATAGAACAATAAATCAGCTGAGCTGACTTATTTCAGAATGACGGTGCTCATATTGCAGTGAAGCAATTTAAAAAAGTAAATGCTCACACAAACGTGTCTGACATCCAATAAACCTGGGATGGAGGACTCGGCTGAATAAACATGTATCGCAAATACAGAAGTGGACAGTCATCAAACCTTCAAGCTTTCCCTGAAAAAGTTATCGACCAGAAATCACACAGCACCGCAATTAAAACAGTGGGTACTGAGAGGCTTCAACTGAAAAAATGTCATTTGCAGTGCTGAATGTTTGTCTGTCCCTCATATTAAATATTTTGACATATTCAAATAAAAGTTACAATAAAGGCAAACTGAGACAATACTAAATATAGTTTTTCAACAATTCCTAGAAGCAAAAGTACAAAGTTTATAACTGGCTGTACCACATTTTGTAGCAGCCGAGTAATGAACAGCTCTTGTTTGCTTTGGAATTTTTTAAATTTCAATTTATTTTCATTTGTATAGCGCCAAATCACAACAGAGTTGCCTCAAGGCGCTTCACACAGGTTCTAACCTTACTAACCCCCAGAGCAGCAGTGGTAAAGAAAAACTCCCTCTGAGGAAGAAACCTCAAGCAGACCAGACTCAAAGAGGTGACCCTCTGCTTGGAAATGCTGTTGGTGCACAAGACAGGAGGGTCTCAAGCACAAATACCACACCCGTCTCTGGATGGAGCTGCACCTTAAACAGAGAGAAAAAAACAGAATCAGGCATCAGAAAGACAAGAAATACAGTATAATTTGTCAGCATTACACAACAAGAAAAACAGGAAATACGAACGTGATCGCCGGCCACTAGCCCTAAGCTTCACTATAAGACCCAGAATTTAGGTAAAGTTGAGGTCGCGGCACGCTCAGTTTCCTAATAAAATTAATTAAAAGAGTAAAAAGCGTATAACTATAATATGCCAGTATGCTAGCCATATGAGCCATGAAAGCAGCATGGTCTTCTTCCCGCTTTAGGCCCCCAGAAGCCAACGGTTTCTAGATAAGCTCAGATGCATTCTGAGCATCCAGAATAGTAATTTTAATGTTTTGAGAAGACCATAAAGTGGACACCATTTGACTTATACAATTTGAAACTGTGGATATAAGTACTTTATTCTGAGAATAGCAAGCATTGATATTATTAACATCCTGGTGTAAATAAGGTATCACCACATGTGTAGAACTCAAAAAGAATGATAGGTTGAGTTCTCATTTAAAAAAACAACTGCAATGTGGTAAAATGTATTCATAAATATGAAAGAACAGGCTCTTTATAATTATTAACTATCGCATACTGTATTTTTTCTCAAGATTTGTTTTTGCATAAGTTTAAAAAAAATAAAAGATCATAAGATTAGGATGAATTACTTATCATGAATTTAATTTTTGAAGTGGCACTAATGACAACACTCATACTGAACATAATTTCGCTTGCATAGACTGATTTTGGAGATCAAGCAATAATTGCAGATGGGCTTTCTGAGGTTCCAGATGGCTTTTCTGATTTCCTTTTCTAACTTTCAGAATTTAGTAAATTAGCATATGGTCCACTGATACTTATGTGTAGACACTATTTTTGGCTTCAAATCTGGGCAAATGCAGTCCCAGAAAATTCCGAATGTGACAAACAAGAAACAGGTGTTGTAAACAAGTCAATGCTGCTAAAAATATAAACTTGCAGAAACAAAGATACTATTCTGACATGGTTTGCACATGACTGGCATAGCATGTTTCAAGTACACACATATATGTCAGAAGGTGGGGGGGGACATACCATATTCTGTCCCCCCTGGTTGAAAAGGTGGGGGGGACATGCCCCCCTATCCCCTACCAAATTGTGCCCACGCAAATGGAGTGGAACATGGGTGGCCTTGACTTTGGTAACTTCTGTTAGTTCAGTCAAAGTTAAGAGTTGTTGAGCATAAATGGGCCTCATTGGGGCTCCCAACTGGGCCAGTGCAAGAACTTTAGTTTTTGAGGGGTTTTTTTGCCATTCAGATGGGAATTAGGTTTTATGAACACACCAACATCAACATTCTTCTCTGTGATGCTATTTTCCTAGAATTCTGTGTTTCAGTGCATCAGAAGCAGTATTCCAAACAGTTTGACTTTTGTCTCATCAGTCCAAAATGACATTTCAGGGCCATAAAGGTGTTTTGGCTTAATTCAAATGAGTCTCAATGCTATTATGGGTTACCAGCAGTTAGTGTTTCATCAGTCTTACCATGGATGCCATTTTTCCATTTTCTGACAGTGGACTTATGAAGTGTGACATTTACCGTGGACAGACAGGTCTGCAGTACTTGCAAATTATCCTTGGCTTTTTTTTTTTTTTACTTCTTGGATGAGCCATCACTGTGCTCTTGGAAGAGTTTCTGAAGGTCAGCCACTTTTGGAAACATTGATTCAAGTACCAAGTACATGTCATTCGGAGATCGTTGTAGTCACTATGACTTCTTGGAGTCCCAGATCCTTAGAAACAGCTTTATAACGCTTCTCACGCTGATGCATTTTAATCAACTTATTCCTCATCTCATCTGGAATTTTATTAAACCTTGACACAGTGCACTGTGTAGCCCCTTCATTGAGCCCACATCCCAGAAAGACCAGAGTATACTACAAGAACAGGTCACGGGGTTGGTGTCCAGGTATCACAGCTATACAGTACAAATACCAATCTAAAGATTTATATGTTCTCCGACAAACATAGCAGTGTGACCATAAACCTGTCCAGTGATGACTTATGACTGCATAAAGCCATTAAATGAGGATTAACTGATTTCATCAGCTCAAAGTGATGTCAATCAGTGAAATCACCTGGTGCAGTGGGTGGTTGCAAATAAAACCTGCACTCTCTCGGCCCTTTCTGGAATCAGTTTGACACCTCTACCAGGGAACTAGCAGCCTCTATATAAGAAAAAAGTTGATTGATTGATTGATTATGCTTTAACTTAATTTAACCTTTATTTAACAAGGTTTGTCCCATTGAGATCAAGATCTGTTTTGCAAGGGAGACCAGGGCAATTATAAAGTTTCCAATTCACCTAACCTGCTTGTCTTTAAAAGTGGGAGGAAACCGGAGCAAACACACGGAGAACATGCAAAGTCCACAGGTGGGAATCGATTCCATGACCTTTGCTGGAACAATCAATATGCATTTGGCTCCTTGACAGACAACAGAGATCGGTATAAACATAAAGGAATCAAGTACTCAGAGGACAAAATCTTACCACTTTCGTGTTTTGCCGAACCATTTAGAATAAGTTTATTGCAGCATTTAATGTATGTGTCTTCATAATAAAGTCAAACGTTTCTCTCCCTGCTGTGGAAAAACTATTGTTGTGATCTGTGCTCACGCATTATTATGAGGCAGGATGTGAGATTACACTTGGGGAATAACACTGTTGTGTCTGATGATTTGCGGATGTTCATGCTGGTTATACGGTCGCAAATTGAGCTTTACCAGCGATACGTTAGGATATTTGCGACCATATAACAGCATGAACATCCGCAAATCATCAGACACAAGGGCGTTATAACCATTCTAATCTAATTCCACCGTTTGCACGGTTTATTTTTTAGTAGGTAAGCGAGGCTTACCATGAGGCAGCGTCGCTCCAACAGCGGTCAGGGCGCGGAGCAAACCATCAAATGTTAAAATCCATCAAATGTTAAATGGTAATTCTGTATCAGAATCCACATCAATACTTTCATATGGTAGCTTAAATTCACCCATTTCGGCGGCGGTACGTGACTTTATCTTGCTCTCAGCTAACAGCACCATTATGACATCTGCTTAGCAGCACACACAGCCGGTGTTCTGTCAAATTGTGTGTCTAGTCGCATAAATCGACAGTTCTGCGTCCCAACAATATTGTGCATGCGTGCGCAGTTGCGTTTAGGGCTGGCCTGTTGACAGGAATGGCATCTCATCAGGACACCGGTCAGGGCGCAGAGTAACACATTCAAATGTGAAACGGTCAAATATTTTGCCACCGTTACCCCATATTATACAGTGTGAAATCTCACGATTAACCAATCAGATTTGTGGAAAAAATGTAATTGGATTAGAATATCAACTTTATGACTCATGAAGCAGTTTCCCTTCCAATCATGTAGTCCCTTGAGCTTCTCCCTTGTTTTCACTTGGGGTCGCCACAGCAGATCTGAAGTGGATCTGCATTACGCCAGATGCCCTTTCCCAACTCCACATTACATGGAGAGTGAGCAGAGATGACCCTGAACCGGGAATCGTCTGCACTGAAGTAAAGCCCATTTAACTGCTAATGTGGATCCAAAACAAGAGTGCTGAATATTCATGTCTAAATGTCTCATAGTAAATATCCATTTAATACCTCTAATTCTTGAGTTACAACTATAGGGCCCCTTCACACATACTGCAAATGTGGTTGAATTGCGCATGAAGTGTGCATAAAGCAGGAATCGTATGCAATACGTGTAAAATCGTAGCTGCCTCTAACACCTTGTACACCTGTTGCTACAGGTATTGGCACACACCAGTGGCTAAAAGACAGAGTGTACCCTGTGAGAGCCCATCAAACTCTCTCGCAGCAGGTGTCGGCCAAATTCCAGGTGAGACACACAAAACACCTAACACCGCTCGTTTGCCACTTAGAAAATGTGTGGCCATTCGCACTATCATCACAAAAACAATCCGCAGACAATCACTGTCGAGCTGGATGTGAAATTTGTCTAAGTGGCCCACAAGTGTGGAGTCGCAAAAAGCCACACACATATGGTGCATGTGTCTCGCACGTGTGCATGTGTGTCGCGCCCCACCCAACACACCTGGTGTGCCGGTGGGGGGGCACACTTGCATAAAATGCTTATATGTATGAAAATTCAGTAAGGTATATCTTATATATTATATTCCAATTCTAAGGTGGAACTATACCAGTATACAAAGGTATAACTAAATATCTAAAAAGGAAGTGTAAAATAGGAGAGTAGAAAAGAGTAGAGTAGAGCCACGTAGGTGCCTGGTCTTGAGAACCAGGGATGGTATGTACAGATCTGATCACATAGGGGCCAGACAGCCAGGTCTGATTGCACACAGCACGGGGAGGGGCCTGTCAGCTGATCACAGCACACTGACAGCTGGATGACGGCTCACTGCACACATTACAAACACAGAAACCACCGCCAGGACAGTTATCTAAATAATTACAATACCTGCATATGCAATTACATAACAAATAACGAAAATGAATGACCACATAACACAGAGAGTGACACTTTGGTCTGGGTGCTGAACGGACAGGGGGCGTGTCCCCTCACAGCTACGACTGCAAAGATATCTGCTCCTGGACGTCCCAGCTTAAGAACACGTTCTGTGTTTGGAAGGACATGAACTTCCAACATTCCTCCGTGAGGCACGTGTCTCTTCCTGCTGGAAATATATAAAACATCTTTTGCTTTTTGCTTCGGGCTGCAGTAGCTGCACACAGTGCAACTCCATGTCCTTTTTGACTTCAGGAATTTTTCCGCTTCAATTACAGGCCAGCAATGGTAGTGCAGTGGTAAATTTTCCATCTGGTAATCAGAGCTTACAGGTTTGAATCCTGTGAGTGGAATTTTTGTTATTTAACCAGGGTTATTTAACTGCGGGGGTTCTGTATTCTCTTTTATTTATTATTCATATCAACCCAGTGACATTCACTAATTATACCGCTGGTTTTTATTTTATTTTCCTCCACATCTGTGGCACGATGTGGTGCACCTCATCCCAGCTGCCCGCACAACACCACCGCGTGCACAACACCATCGCATCGGGATTGTGCATACCTGCCTGTCGGGCTGTGTTTTCGTGGTTCGCTCAAGCGAGCTGTTCCGCTGTGAGTTGCCCAGATTTGTACTTAAACATATTATGTGTGAAGGGGCCCTTGGAAATGTCCACCTATGTATCTGCATTGAGCCAAAATTTGGACTTTGTGCTGTAACCTTGACCTTTGACTCCTGATCCTCAAAAGTTAATGGGATCACTCTGGGGTGGAATACTACCCATTTAAAACATTTTGGTTGAAATCCATCCAGGGGTTCTTGAGATATTTGTCAACAATCACATGCTGATGATAACCCACGAATAACTATCAGTGAGCTTACATGTAGTCAGTACTGTGGAAACCTGACATGAAAACATTTTGTTTTTCTTAAAGTTCTTACAAAGATGTTTCAGATAAATACAAATCACTACGATAAAATGTCTATTTCCTAACTTGACAATCAAGCTTGAGCTTACAAAATGTAATTACATGACAACTGAAACTTTCCTTTGACTGCTTGCATGTATTTGACAACAACTCCATGATTAGGATCCGGACAGGTAATAAGAAAGCGGTGAATTTCTTCTAAATGTTGGACGCTGGTTTTGCTGGATCTTAGGGAGTTCATTTGATCCAAGAGAAACTTTTTGCACGTAAAGCTTTGCATTACCTACTGTAAATTCATATCTATATTCAACCACAAAATTCAAAACTATATATACATGTATTTATTTACAAATAAAACATTATACATCACATAGGCTTGCTATGATGATATGAGATAAAGCCATGTATGTAAGTCAGATATGGTCTTTACACACTGTGAAACCAACAGTATACAAATAATGAATGTTTATGAGTTCAATGGTACGAATATTTCATGAGGTGACAGATGGAACATTCCATTCAACGAGGACAAGCCAAGTTGAATGGTATGTTCCACCTTTCACCAAATTAAATATTCATTCCATTGAAAGAATGTAAAAACATACATTATTTGTTTTTTATATAACCGCTGAGTGGATCCTTGTCCTTTGTTTGGTGCTTTGTATGTCACATGACATGGATTATTCATCTCATTTGTGTTGCATTGCATTTAGAGTACAATTTGGTTCCATACGTTTGGTACCATAGCACTCTGCAGACACACACACACACACACACACACACACACACACACACACACACACAAATCCACTCCGCTGCAAACCGTCTGGATGCATGAAGAGCTGTTCAGATGAAAAGCTGACATGATTTTTTTGCTGGACTGAGGAACTACACAAAGCCTTTTTTTAATGGAAGCACAAAGTCAGTGCACAGGATCACTGGACAACATGTCACAATTTGGACTCCTATTTAAAGTTTGTGTTGGACTTTAGCAGCAGTGGAACACCAAAATGTAAGTCCCTTCTCTGCTGTTTATAAATTAATAAAATATCAAATGACAAGGATCTATTTTAGCCGTTACATAAAACAAATAATAAATGTTTTTACATTCTTTCAATAGAATATTTAATTTGGTCAAAGCTGGAACAAACCATTCAACTCTGCTTCATTTCATTGAATGGTATGCTCCAGCTTTCACCTCATGAAATATTTGTACCACTGAACTCATAAACATTCATTTTTTGTATAACAACTAAAATAGATCCTTATAATTTTATATTCTATTATTTACAAACAACAGAAGAGGGACTTACATTTTGGTACCTCGTCAGTGCACCAAAAAAAAAAAAAAAATCACGTCTTTAATTCAGCTTTGGCGCGTCACTGCTACTTTGACATCAACAATCCAACACGAACTTTAAATAGGAGTCCAAAAATAATTTGTTTTAAAGCTAAGCGCCATCTTGCTTGTGTGAGCGTGCGCATGGTGTGCATTCACACAAGCGGGATGGCGCTTGTGCGTGCATGTACTAACAAAAAAAGACTGTACTTCTTCAGTGCAGTGAACAAAAATCACATCAGACGGCTTACAGCGCAGTGGATTTGGTCTGTGTGTGTGTGTGTGTGTGTGTGTGCGTGCGCAGAGTGCTATGGTACTAAACGTATGGAACCAAATTTGCACTCTAAATGCAATGCAACACAAATGGGACAAATAATCCATGTCATGTGACAGACAAAGTACCAATAACATCACAAGGATCCACTTAGCCATTGTATAAAGACCACTAACATGAAATGTTTTACTTCCCTGAATCCCTCAGCAGCTTCAGAACATGTTTTTAACAAGAGCTGCCAGATGCGTCGCATCACAGCTGAATCCAGTTGAACATCACATATTCACACACAATATTTAGGAAGTTGATGATCTTGTTTAAAGCTGTTTTAAACAGTGCCCCTCATAGGTCCATAAGTACTTGGACAGTGACCCTCCCACCTCCTCAATTTGTCCTCTGTACATCACCAAGTCCACTTTCAGATTTAATTCAAAGAGCTGAACAAAAATAAGGAAATCAGGGCTGGGGGACCCTGTGTGCCCTGATAGAACCTACCCAGTGGGCTATGCTCTCGACGCCTGAGAAAAATGGATGCTTGGCTCCACTCTCTGTGGAAGACATTGAGGATTCATTTATATACTTTTATGGTGGCAGGTTTGGCGGTGATTGGTTTGTGCACAGCCCTGACCCACAGGAATATTAGCAAGATGGCTGCTACCAGAATCTCTTCCCCTCATCTGTCCGTCATGATTCATGAGTTGAGCAATGCAGTGTAATCTCAGATTGTGTTAACTCTTGAACTCAAATGCAAAATGGATATCATCTTGGAGCATATTGCTGCATTGCAAAGGAATGTGCTGCTGAGGACTGGAGAATATTCTTCATAAATTTGGACTCTAGACAGTCAGAGGTGTAGTAAATGGAATTCTGTATCTCTCTGCCTAACATCAACATGGCAGCCTTATCGGCTCCTGAAGGTCAAATGCCCTGCTCTTCCCCAGAAGGATCTACGGCCTTGGTGAAGGAATTCAGCTCCCCCTTCTCATCTATCTACCCCCCCCCCCATCCAGCCTGCTGCTGCCTAGCAACGATAGACTTTAAGCACACCTGTCTCATCTGCACACAACACGTCTCACTCCCTCCATCCCTATTACCCCCCCGTGTCTCTCCACTCCCCTCACCCTGGCTTCCTCCCTGCCACCTCGAAGGCACCGCAGTTTTTACTGCTGCAAACGTCAACCCCCAAGCTGGGCAGCGCGGACCCCTCCTGCTGCAGCCTTCACCCACTTTGCCTCAATTCGGATGACGAACTGCTTCACGTTTAGTGCACATAAACAATGTCAAATGTATATGTGTTGTCTTTAATTCTGATGTGTGCTATTATTATGTTCAACTCGTAATAATTGTGGATTAATTGCTGTATTTTGTCTGAGGTAATTGGAGTGTAAATGTAATTTCATTGTTATTGCACTCATGTAATGACAATGACAATAAATTTCATCTCTCTGTTTCTCTCTCTCACTCTCTCTATGTCTTGGACTCTTGTTTTGTTAAACCCCTTGATTAAAACTTGAAAGGCACATCTTGACACTTTCATTTCAACTTTATTGTGGTGATATACGGAGGCTAAATTACAAAAATTGTGTGACTGTCCAAATACATATGGACCCAGCTGTTTTTTTAAATTTGTTTTTTAACATGACCTGCACAATACTAAAAAATTGTACCTGTATGCTTCCCTGTACCAGTGAATACACATCGAAGTTAAATTTATAAACGAAACCATACACCGATCAGTTTCTCCAGTTCTGTGTCTAGACGTTTTGTAGTTCTGGAATGTTCTTGTAAAGGTCCAGGGAATCAGGGTTAGAGAACACTCCTCTTTGCGTCACTTCCCCGCCAGCAATCACCTGTTTGACAGCCACCTCCACCTTCTTACCGCTGAGGGTGTACTGCAGCAGGAAGAAGAAAGCAGGCCTTTGTCAGAATTGACTTTTGAAATGGTAAGCAGTGTGACAGCAGGATTCTTCAAGTGTGACAGATGTTCATATTTCTCTTACAGGAATGTCTCTGGTCTCTAGCAACAGAGCAGGTACGTGTCGGGCAGACAGAGCTTTCCTAATGGCTCCTTTAATGTTCACTACCAAGTCTGGACAGAAGGTGTGACCGGCTGCCATCTTCACAAACAAAATAACTCGCTCTTCTCCGTCGGCATTGTACTGAGGAACACAAAGACTGTCTGACACTTCTTCAAATGCCTCTACTGCAAACAAGAGCAGAGCAGACAAGGGATGAGATGATAAAAAGGTGAAGATGATAAAAAGGTGAAGAAGAAAAACGTGCAGAAGAGAAGGAGAAAAAACTAAAATGAGGAGAGTAAATGAGAGAAACAGGAAGTGTGACGGGAAAAAGAAAGGTGAAAAATAGAAGAAGCACAAAGAAAATGGAAAATCTGTGTTGAATGGAAAGGAAAATCTAATTGAAATTGAAAAATTGAACTATGTATAAGAGCCAAGTAGCCTCTGTGTGCGTGTGTGCATGTATGCGTGCGCGTGTATGGCTACAGTTACTCGGGAGAAACTTGGGCGCGCTGACATTTGATATGCTTATGTATTTTGGGTCAAGGATGAACACTGTGAAAACAGAATGTTGACAGGACTAATTTCTTGAAGAAATTAGCGATATTAGCTAACAACAGTGAACAATGGACGTTGTGTTCTAATGCACCATGGGAGTTCGGGGTTTCCAGGTTTTGGGGTGTTGTTATTATGGTTCAAGTTAGTTTAATAGTGTTGTTTGTGTTATTGATTAATTGTTTTTGTACTTTATCTGGTTTAGTCAGTATAGTTAAGTGTCATGTTGGTGTTACCATGAGTGACAACTGTAGTACGTTTGGTGTCTCCGCCACAGTCTCTATCTGTGGTTGTGTAAAATTAAAAGCACATGCTTGGGGTAGAATGCAGAAAAGACAAGCTCTGCATGAGTACGTATGACTTCCATCACGGACAAAATGGGGAGGGTTGACATTTGTCGTTTGGTATGCTTATGTATTTTGAGTCAAAGATGAATGCTACCAAAACGGACAGTTGATAGGACTAATATATTTGGAGAAACTACAGATACTGGATAACAACACTGATCACTGGAAATTGATAATTACATTCTGGACTGACATGTCATTCCAGCAGGGGGCGGTAAATCATCAATATATTAAAAGCATGCATGATTTTATTTAGTACGTTCCATTCCAAATCATTATAGAAACTTTGCATAATTTATTACCACCCTTGAAAAATGTTGACTACCTATTTTATAAACACTACTCAATCCCCACAGGCAACACAGGTTAGTACAATTTAAAAGAAAATAAAAAAATACAGTTCCTGAAATAAGTTTACATACATGTTGGATAAACATTCAGTTTCCCCAAATGCATATATTCTATTATATATATATATATATATATATATATATATATATATATATATATATATATGTGTGTGTGTGTGTGTTTTCAGTCAGTCATAATGTCTACTTTATTTCCATATCAGCTGGCAAGTGGCATTTCTGAAATCAGAAACCAGACTGGTCCAGAACATTCTGGCTTCATACTAAAGAACTCAACCATCAACTGCATCCTCGCTATGAGGCAAGCATGAATTTTAGCAGTGCTTCTATGCAGACTACGTGTCAGCTAACATGGACTGGGTTTTGGGTAAGGTTGTGGAAGCCAGTGGTTTAGATGCCTTTGTTGGCAACGAAAGGTTTACTGACCTTCACTTCACACATGTTGTGATCTTGCCGGTGCCTCAGTTTTGAAGACCCCAGTAACTGGAGAAGGCTGAGACACCCAGGTTTCACCTGGCTACAACAGAGGGATGTTTGCTTTTGAAAGAAAGGGATTGCCTGGTTGTTTGTATGTGTGGTTGCCATCCAGGAGCCAAGATGGTTCTGTAGTGGTACACTTTATTGTGGATCCACTAAATTCAAATGACTTGATCTCAGACACACCTGTGTGGAGCGTCTAAGATAGTTGTGCCTCTTCACATATGAAGCCAGTTTTCTCTACATCCACAAATGTCCTCCACTGAGATTCCTCCATCAGGTATTTGGGCTTACACTCATGGACAGGGTAAGCAGCTCAGATATCTAGGAGGGATTCGAAGTAGAGCTGCTGCTTCTTCGTATCAGAACCAGCTGAATGGTTCAAGCATCTGGTGAGGATGCCTCCTAGTCGTCTCCCTAGGGGGCTCTTCCAGGCATGTCCAAGTGGGAGGAGGCCCCGGGGAAGACCCAGGACACATTGGAGGGATTATATTTCCCAGTGGACTTGGGAACGCTTCGGGACCCCCAAGGAATAGTTAGAGTACTTGACCGAGGATAAGATGAGCTGCTTAATTCCTGGATCACACAGTTAAAACAGCTCTTTCATATCTTCATTAGTACCAGATCTTTACTGCTTTTGTGAAAGGAAATCTGAATCAGGTCATCTTTACATGTTGCCAAGTCCATTTTCAAAAAGACTTTTTAAAGACAAAGATAGACTTTTGAGGAGTGAGCCTCAAAAAAAACAGGAGTCACACACACAGATATATATAGTTACAAATTTGCCACCAAAAGACTGTTTTAAGTTATTGATTCACCAATATTGTAGATCTCTGAGCTCCCAAAGCGGACTCCATTGGGATTCAGTGTCCCGTCACTGGAAAACAAACAAGGCACACATCAAGCTGAGGAACATACTAAACATCCACCCTCACGCTGTGCTGTAAAGCAATCCAAGAGCGTCCTAAGAAATCTAACTGGGACATACACAGTTTATTCATATGAAAAAGCCCTGATGTAATACAGCTTGGATTTTAGGTCAGTACAAAATCACTCGTCAAAACATGTATAGAATGTCCTTCTTTCTCTTCATGCAATTCAAAGCATTTCCATCCATTATAAATCATATACGCATATATTTTTAATAGTCTTTGTGGTATTATTAGTACTGGTTTAATGGCTGACCTTCTGCCCAGCATTATAATGCCTCCAGTTTTAGGGTTGATTTTACAGTAGTCTCCATGGGCCCACACACCTAATGAGACAACAAGAAACACAAATCTGATTAATTCAAAACAAGAAAATAAAAAGAGCTGTAGAAGACAATAAGCCAGTTTCAAGTTTCTCAGTGCGCATGTGCGGAGAGCTCCTAACACTTCCAGTTCACAGGTCAATGCATATAAACAGACTGCCTACGCCGTTCACGCTGGTAAGAAGACAGTGTTTTTGAAGCAACATAACACCTTAAAGAGCTAAAAGAAGTCACGGTGTGAACAGAAAATGGTATGTAAACATTTCTCAAGTCAGTAGTTGGGCCACGTCAGCTCCATTCTATGATGAGCCACTTCCAGTGTTTGGAAACAAAGCAGCAAAATGATCAGGCTGTGAACACTTTACCGTGCAAAACTTGTTTTTGTTGTCAAAGTCTGAAGTTCTCACACTCTCCTTAGAACAACTGTTTAAACTGATATATTTATGCGTAACGTTGTTAATTATGTCATGCTTTTATGTCTTATTTTAATATATTAAAAAAAAAAGCAGACGAGAAATTAAAGTGTTTTATTTCCAATACATTGAAAGTCACATTTGTAACATTATGTCACTGAAATACAAAGCTTCTTTTAACTTCAGACTAGAGGTCAAAAATTTTACAATCCTGGTGTTTACTGTAGTTACATTGCAAAAAGGTGGATTTTTTGGGGGGGATTGACCACACTAGAGGGTTGATGTAAGAGGGTTATGAAAAGTCTAATGTTTTTCACTCCCCCCCCCCCAGAATGATGTGAACTTTTGATGTGCCGTGCCAAACTACACATCCCTCCTCCCAGCTTAGGCATTGATCAACAAACTGCTGCTGATGTTGCAAAGATGAGAAAAATTGCAAATGCCAGGATTCACGTTGAACGGGCTGTTGGGAGGATGAAACGGGCCAATGACTCTTGTTCCAGTCCTGGATGACACTGTGTTGGTCTGTGCAGCACTTGTCTGCCCCCACTTGTGTGCTGAGAGTTTACACACTATAATAATTAACAAACGACAACATATGTTGCCAAAAATATAGATATGTTTCTCATAAGAATAGTATAGGATGAGCAATGTTATTTAAAAGACATTCAGCCTTGCAATTTTGAAATGGCCAGGTTTTACTACACAGGCATTGGCCAGTTTACAGTAATGGAACAGAAAATTTATTGGTGACTAAATGTGACTACAAGATACATTCATTAAAAATGGTCTTATCCCACAAAGTTTTGTCTTTCTGATATATTTCAAACTTACTTGGCATACTGAATGTGACAGGTAGTGGTTCACAATCCAAGAGATTTTTTGGGGCCCCTTTTCAAAGCAACTCTTGAGTTAATGCTTTCTTATTAGCACCGTACACAAAGTCAGAAACATTTAATTTTCAGAAGGTGTTTTTATTATTTATATGGTGATTGGGGGGGAGAGATCTTCATGAAGATTGAGCAGATGAGACCTTGGTCATCCGAACACCATCATTGTAATGTGTAATGTTCATATTATTGGAATTCAATATTATAGTTGTACATATAGTACAATATACGAGGTCTCTTAGATAATAAACCGACCCTTTTATTTTTTTTTTAACTATATGGATTTGAATGACATGCGATTACACCAATCATGCTTGAACCCTCGTGCGCATGCGTGAGTTTTTTCACGCGTGTCGGTGACATCATTTCCTTGTGGGCAGGCCTTGAGTGAGATGTGGTCCCGCCCTCTCGGCTGAATTCCTTTGTTTCACACGCTGCTCGAGACGGCGCGCGTTGCTTTATCAAAATTTTTTCTGGACCTGTGAGGAATATCCGAGTGGACACTATTCGAGAAATTAAGCTGGTTTTCTGTGAAAAGTTTAACGGCTGATGAGAGATTATGGGGTGTTTCTGTCGGTGTAAGGACTTCCCACGGAGCGGGACGTCCTGCAGCGCTTCCAGGCGCTGTCGTCGGCCTGTTTTGAGCTGAAAACATCCTAATTTAAGGCTTAATTCGCCCAGGACATCGTGAGAGAACAGAGAAGATTCAGAAGAGGTCGGCATGAGGAATTTATGCGGACATTCCACTGTTTAAGGACATTTTTTTAATGAAAGACGTACGCGCAAATTCGCCGAGTCGTTTCCGTGACGACTCGGCAAATCTGTGTGCGCCGCGACAGGAAAAACACCTCCGTGTTGAAAACCATTTGTAGAATTCAGGCGGCTTTTAATGGCTTTCAACAAGTGAGTAACTGAGAAATTGTTTAACAGCTTGGGCATGTTCCAACTTGCCCGTTAAGATTTCCAACGGAGGTGTTTTTCCTGCCGCGACCCCCCGCGGTCGGGTCCAGCCCGACATGCGACTCTGCCCGCACGTTCTTTCATTACAAAATGACCGTTAACAATGGAATGTCCGAATAAACTCCTCATGCCGACTTCTTCTGAAAGTTCTCTGTTCTCTGACGACTTACTGCGTCAACAGAGCCTGAAATGTGGAAGTTTTCAACTTGAAACGGCGAGACGCTGCCGCCTCGAAGCGCAGATCGCCGTCAGGTGCCGTGGACCGTCCTTAAAGCGACACTACCAGACCAAAATCTATCATCAGCCGTTAAAATTTTTACCGAAAACCAGCTGAATTTATTGAATGGTGTCCACTCAGTTGTGCCTTACAGTTTTGAAAAAATTTTTATCAAACAAAGCAACAGTCTCTGAGCCATTCCTAAACAATGAAAAAAAATCGACGAGCGGATGGACGACTCCTCACTCAAAGACTGCCCACAGGCGAATGACGTAACCGACAGGCGTGAAAAAACTCTCGCATGCCCACGAGGGTTCAAGCATGTCTGATGTAATCACACGTGATTCAAATCCATATGGTTTTTGAAAAAAATAATAAGGTCGGATACTTTTCTAATAGACCTCGTATAGTATAGTTATCGTTGAGCAGTTCTCAATCATTGGCTGGAAATCCAAGCAAAGCAAGTGCAGCAGCTGCTGACAACCTTCACCGTCTTCTTTATGAGACACACCCAAACTTTGTGTGGAAGCTTGTGTATGTTCATAGAAGGGGTGCAGCCTGCTTTTAAAAGCAGTAAACAGAATGGAGATGGATGGTAATACACTTCCTTCAACCACTGTGAACTGAAGTATGAGTTCACTTTTCCTTCTTTGTAGTCTGTAAGGAGGCTGTCTGCAGGTCCCTCTCCTCTCCACTGATGAGATGATATGTCGCAGGTCATACACGGTGGCCAGTGATGGATTCCGTTCTCCTCTCCAGAATAAAATAAAAGCATATACTATAATAAAGGCATTATTTGACTTCATTCTTTCATTCATTGCATGTCACACAGAAAGCATACCCAAATGTACATAATGTGTAAATAAAAATGGAAATAGGAATAATGGATAAAAATAGAACTTATAATCAAAATTAAAATATTGAGACAGATGAAGATAAAGTTTATCAGATGACCCTGCAGTATAACGCCAAAGAAATATGAAAAGTATTAAATCAATGAAACAAGGTCAAATATGAGGCATCAGATATTCACAAAGTCAAAATCCATATTAGGAAAATTACCACAATCTCTATAATCAGGGTTTCTTCTTCGACTATATAAGCCTGAATTTGGCTTAAAATAAATAACAAAATGTTGAGAACTGCTATGAATGGTTCTGTTTCAGTTGCTGCAGTAAAGTTAAATGTTTAACACTACTGCTGCAAACTTCCTGAATGTCCTTCACGTTAAAAGAAATTTCAGTGTAAAAACATCAGCAGAACCTTAATGAAGGAACAGCATTATTGTGGAGAGACAAATGCTGAAATGTTGAACTTTGACATTTTACTCTTCAAGAGTTTGTGCTCTCACTTTGTTTCTTTCTATTGTCTGTCTGTGGACTGAATAACTCGCAATGCTGCGTTTTTGGGTCATAATATGGCAACAGATTTGAATTTGGGATCTTGACAATGGTATTTACTCTAATGTGCCCAATTTAGATTGCTAGTAGTAATTTTTACAGGGCTGTTGCACACATACACACGCACTGCTCAGAACCCTCAAACTCTCTGGCCTCTGGGAGAGGACAGAGTTTGAGGAACACACATACCACCCCGGGGTGGGGGGAGAGGGGGGTGAGAAGGACACACACACACACACACCTGTATACTCACCAGGATATTTCGAAAAATATGCTTTGTGGTATTTGATGCCGTTGTCATCATTCCAGAATGTGTAGGCTGACAGGGGATGGCTTCAAGCACACCAGCTCACCGCTCTCTCCCCATACAGGCTTACCTGTCCAAGCACATACGGATGCACATTTCACGTACGGAATAAACAAAGGCAAGCTTCAGATATATTTTACCACAGCACACAATCACACATCAACACAACAAGTCAGATAAAAATGACAAACTCATACACGTAAATGTGTTTTCACACACTGTCAAGTTCTCCCTCGGGACGCTAGAGACTGACAAAAAGAATACCCAATTCTCCTACAAAAATGCCATTAAATTCCCCTCAATCCACTCTCCTTTGAGGTGATGGAGAAATGTCAGTACAGCCAGCAGCAGGGATTGAAAGCTGGGGACGAGAGACCAGAAACAGAATCTTGAAGAATGGGACCGATTTTTAAAATTTTACTCTTGTGTTGGCCCTCTACCTCTACCTCTAAAAACACCTCTCCCAAACTATTTGTTTTTACTTTGTTTACCCAAAGAAGATCCTCTCATTTCCCCCACACACTTCTCCAGTAGTGTTTCACATTTCTGCCAACACACACTGCAGCATCCACAGATGGGCGCAGTAAAGTATTACCACAGATTTATTCTGTGATACACCAAGCAGTTCTAGAAACAAATGTGAGGTTTTGCTCAAGAGGACGTCAGATTCCAAAATGTTTCCACTTTCCAAGCCTTTCGTGGCACTCACGCTTGCAAAATTTATGAATGTGTTCCGTACAACCTTGAGGTAATCTATGATACGTTCTGCACAGGCAGATTTCTCAGTGGAGCCTTCAAGTGTTACAACATTTTAAACAGACAAAACATTCAAAACATTCCAGTTCGGATACGCTCTTGCGCTTACCGTCACAGCTCCAGGCTTCTACAGCCATGCCAAGATTTCTTGTTTGGATCTCTCCATAATACACTGGAACTGTTGGGTTCTGGCCCATGAAACATGACACAATGTCAGTACCCCCTAGAGGGACAGAAAGAAAAAACACACAGTGGGGGAAAAAAAAATTAAGTGGTTAATTATCTGAAATAAAACATCACTTAAAGTTACCCTGTGGCTTCTAGTAAAATTACTTTGTGATGTCAAAGATCCACATGCACTGGCAAATCCAGAAAATTAACCCAACTCTTCTATTTTGCGGGCATGTTTTTATCCTCTTGGCTAATTGCTTAAATGTACAATTGGGTACATTTGGACAGCAGCACACTTTGTAATGTTGCCTCCGTACAATATAGGGATCAAATGACATTCTAGATGTGACTTAAGTGTAGACTTTCACCTTTAATTCAAAGAGTTTAACAAAAATATTGCTTTAACTATTAAGGATTTGAAGATACCATTCTGAGTGGCCACAAGTATCTGAACAAATTATCATAATTATAAATCTAACAATTATTGTTCACATTTGAATGAAGCAGTTTGCAATGAATGACTGGCTCGCATGTGGAACTCACAGACATCACCAACTGCTGAATTCCCTCCCTTGAGATCCTGTGCCAGACCTTAACTAAAGACACCTTCACTTGTTTTGTTTTTTTTCTTTTTTAGGGGGGGGGGGGGTGCTGCTGCCTTGAAATTAGTTTCAGTAAGTGAAAATAATACATTTTGCTACCATGACATCTCACATGTACAAAATATAACCAAAAATGGGGTTGGTCACGTTCAGCGTCAGTGCATTGCTATTATGCGGCGACAGAAGGTGGTTGCACTATAGACCAACAAAAGCCTGCTTTAAATTCAAATGTAAAGTATTTCTGTTATTTATAAGCTACAATCTTAAGAAAATCCTTACAATGGCAGGTTCACAACAGATGTATGTTCTGTACATATATGCAGCGATGTGACTTAGTGCCTGTCCTCCTCATTAAAACTAAAACTCAACTGAACTGAAAACAAAAAATGAAAAACAAAAATAACACTTTAATAAGTGATTTGTACCATATATGTGTCTTCCAACCCAGGTTCCCAGGTGGAGAACACAAAGACTGGGCTGCCCATGGTCCAGGACCAGCAGGGGTTTTGCCTGTGCTTGATGTTAATATGTAGGAGATCGTGTGATGGAGTTGTTGCAGGAAAGAGGAACTCAACTGTTTCACCACAGGGAGCTTTGGAAGATGACTGCTAGCCCCTGTAAAGGATGTGCTTCCATGTGATCCATTTTCTCCCCAGAAAACATTCCACTTCCGTCACCTACTGAGTTAAATACCAATGCACCAGGTTCAGGCACAAACAACTCTTCAAGGCATGACAGATGACACTCTGATAGTTGGATATGCACTATGCAGTTTAGACCATTTGCAAAAGAGCATCAGGACATGGCCCAAAATTTGGTAGTGAATGTTAGCATTATTCTTTCACAAGAAAAGTCTTTAGTGATCTGCACTGTTGTTGTCATCCATTTGGCTGCTCCCATTTGTTTGGGGTCGCCACAGCGGATACAGCCAGATCCGCATTGGCATTTGGCACAGGTTTTACGCCGAATGCCCTTCCTGACGCAACTCCAGTGTAACCTGGAGAAACACACACAGCCGCTGGTGTTCCAAAGACGTCTCCCATCCAAGTACTAACCAGGCCCCGCACTGCTTAGCTTCTGAGATCTGATGGGAACAGACTCGCACGGAGCAGATCGGCTGCACTGATCTGCACTGTTCTGGCATTAAAATACCATTGTGAAGTATATTCTGGAAAACATGACTTCCACTATTAGCTGTATTAATGCACATTTTACATTAAGAACATGGCAGAACTGTGTCATTTTTTAGCTACTGTAGTAGAAAAGTGACTTTTCAGGCTACATAAGCTAATAGTAAGGGAAACCCTGCATAGCCCTGTAATGACCACACTGTGTACTGGGTGTCTGACCTCCCCAACATAAATGAGGCTGGGCTCCCAGCATAAATTATCCACTTACTTTTATTAGGGTGGATTTTTGTAATGCTGCATGAAGTCCGAAGTGGTTGCCAGAGCAACAGTAATTTTTACTAACATTCTTGCTGTTTGCAGTCTGGTGTGTCCTTCAGCAGAGCTGCAGAAGCCAAATAAAATCATTTTTGGCACAAGCAGTGTGTAATGCTGTCGACCAGGCACTGATTCTACAGGCTGAGTGAGTCTGTGCCACATGAGTAATCTTGACACACACATTTACCTCATATACATTCACAGACTGCAGCACACTGACACACTCACTCACTCGTCTTCAACCGCTTATTCCAATTAAGGGTCATGGGAGGGCTGGAGCCTATCCCAGCAGTCATAGAGCGTGAGGCGGGGTACACCCTGGACAGGGTGCCAGTCTGTCACAGGGCCACATACAGACAAACAAACACTTTCACACCCACATGTACGGACAATATAAAGTTTGCAATCCACCTACCCTGCATGACTTTGGATGTGGGAGGAAGCTGGAGCACCTGGAGGGAACCCACGCAAACATGGGGAGAACATGCAAACTCCATGCAGAAAGGCCACAGGTGGGAATCAATCCTCATGACCTTCTTGCTGTGAGGCAACAGTGCTAACCACTAAGTCACCGTGCCGCCCACACTGCCACAATTAATCAAAATTCTTCTAAAATGAGACTCACGATATTCAATCTAAGTCCAACCCTGCAAGACAAGTCTCCAGTCAGAGAAGACAGACTGCCAAGGTCAAGTTGAGCACAAGTCATCTGACATTTTTTTGTCAGTAAAGTCCAAGTTCATGAGAAGTGAGCCTTGATATAACTGGAGTCAAAGTCCTCACTTCTGTCTTTTTGAGTTATCACATAGGCAATAATGTCTGTGCAGACACAGGCAGGTTAGGTCAGGAAGCATGTACTTGTACTATGCTTCACTACACCCACAACACCACAGAACCACACTGAGTCATGGATCTCAACCAACCAGGCAGACAAGTGCATCCCCACCAACAAGTAACCATCTATCTGCCACAGCCAGAAAGGACCATTTCCACTTGACGCAGGCCTCAACACTGAGACAGATGCATGCTGGACCATACCAAGAGAAATGCACCACGTGCTCAAAATATCAACGCTAATATTTAACTCACAATGCAAGAGATACTTTTCATTTCAGTCTCACTAAGTATTTGTATTTGTCTGACACAAACTGAGTCCAGCAGTATCCAAGAATCCTGTGAAGACACCTTGTACCACAGTATCACAGGCATCCACTAGTTCCCTGCTGGTTAGTGTCCACTAAGACAGGAAGCACCAGTGCACATGTGGAAAATGAAGGGAACAAGTGAAGTGATACGGCAAAGGAAGAGTATTGGGTTTGGGCCTTGAAAGAATCGGGCCATTGTTCTACTGTAAAAATATCTGCATCACCACACACCTCTGTCCACCGACCTCATGACTCCATCAGCAGGCATTTTTTGACCTGAAAGGCACAGGACCCAAAGCTATAAACATTACTGCCAAGATAAAGTTTGCTGCTTTCACCACATACAGATACACTTCTGATGGCTGAGTTCAGGAAGTAACTGAAAACCGGTCAATCCTCGTCATTCGAACTCCTGCTGCACTCATGCATGGATTCAGCAAAGATAACAGTATTGTCTGCCATATCAAGATCAATGAAACATCTCTTGCCAACAAAGGCAGCTTGGCACTTGTATAGCTAGAACAGACAGACAGACATACAGGGTTGACTGTATAACTTCAACCTTTCTGCCAGCAGTCACAAACAAAGCACAATTTAAAAAATTACAGCAAAAACTACAAACAACCCTCAGGGCAGTGGTGTTAAAGATCCAGACAGATTTTCAAGGCACAGTCAGTTTACAAAAACAAGGCTGCAAAGCAATTTAATTTCTGAATATGCACAAAGTAAACTTAGTACTTGTATAAATCTCATTTGTGATATTAGCTGGTAGTGATAGTACCCTGCTCCAACTCTGGTGTCCTATATAGCATTCTATTCTGATTGTAGCACCTTCCCAAAACTGTCTTGAATGCACACACACTCTTCCTCCATAGCACAATCCATTTGTCTCTTTCTACTATCTTTATACCTTCCAATCATCTTCTATTTCAGACATGTCCTATTCATTTCCTTCCCATTGTTCCATACCTACCTCCCTCCGTCGCTAGCTCCCTGCATCACAGACAACCTCCATCCATCTTCCTCTCAACTCTTCTTTTATTCTACAGATGCTACTTCTGGGTTTACATTCTGTGTGGTACACCCATTCCTCTCTCCTTCTATCTGCCACGTAGTTTATTGAGCTTTAATTGGCTCCCAGGGGGAAAAGAAAACTTTTTTGATGAAACGTATACTGATAGTGGGGAGACAAGCAATTATTTTATTATTGCACTCACATTAATGGGTTGATACACAAACACACATCCACAAAAGCATATTTTAAGACAAAACCCATTGTTGCTTTCCTGGAGTGTTTTCCCCTCAGCAACTATTAAGTGTGTGTGTGTCCACACAAAAGGGGTAAAGAGTTGCACTGCTCTGAGGGTTCTAAAAGAATTGCCAACAGATAAACTTCCTAGTGTGTGTGTGGGTGTGTACATGTACGAATGCATGCAACTCTGCTAACTGTATGTACATGTGGTGCTTCAAACATGCACTGATAATATTAGGTGTTAAACAAAGCCACATATGAAAACGCAAAAACTTTCTCTACATGTACGTTTAAAGTAATGTGCAACAGTTTGAAGCATAATTAAGACGATGCCATAATTTGAATATTAGACAGGTCTAGCACGATACCCTCTTCCACAATATAGAGGAAAAACTTATGTTTCCCTCATGTCTGTAGGGCAAGATGTACCGGCTCAGGGTTACCCCCCTCCATGTTGATATAACACGTTGTGTTTCTCCAATTTACTACTAAATATCTAATCATGGCCGTGACTAGCTAAAGGCCATGTTTGTATTATGATTTCATTTTGTTATGGCGGAGGTCCTTAAAATGGGGCTCTGAGAATGGAAAGGCAGAAGGCTCTGGTGGTACATTGCATGCTGTATCTTTCTGGAACTTCTCTAGATGCATCTGTTTCTGCAGTGACCAAAAATAAATCTCTCTGCATAGATATGTCTGACTCCTGATTGCTCCTTTGCCGCCGGTCTCATTTTATGCTGAACATCATCACAGAAATTCCACAACACGTAATCATTGGGCTGAGCCACATTTAATAATCATAACGTAGTCATCATGCATTTGTGATGAAAAGACTTGGCAGTGGAGTTTCTGCAGACTTTCCATAACCTGTATCACAGCTCAGCAGCCTTGTTTTTGCATCCTTTCTCTGCATCTGTTACATCATTTTCTGGGCAGAAACAGTCATCCACAGGAACCCCAATGGTCTGAGTAGCTCGGATGGAATATGTAGTCAGTATTCTTTTTTTTTTTTTTTTGCTTGTTTTTCTTAACCCTTGTGGTGCTGTTCAGGTCTGTGGGACCTGTTTTCACTTTTGTTCAAAAGAAAATAGTACAATAAATTACTTTTACAAGCTTAGAATCATTGGCTTTGGGTCATTTTCTTTGAAGAACATAAATCAAAACACATTTTCTATGACCGCACACCCAACACCCCCCCCTACACATTACATTACACACAACATGTTCGGGTCCCTGGACCCGGAATTCATTCATAATCAGAGGACCTGTGTACCTTTATTCCATAAAGGTACACAGGTCTGGGCCTATCTGGGCCTTCTGGTGTTGTGTGTGTGTGTGTGTGTGCGTGTGTGTGAGAAAGGGGTTGCGCAAATGTGTGTTTCTGCCAGTGCTGTTCCCACACAAGGCTGCAACATTGTATACTGAAAATTGAAAACACTTTACCCTCCTTTCTTGGGGGAACCAATATTTTTTTCTCCAGCTGCCAAGCACAAATTAGGAATGGACACAGTATATTAGCTTTGCTTTGCCAGTGTGGGTCCTTCACAACTCATGAATATGGTGAAGACAATTTTCTGCTCAGAGGGCCTTAGAGTTAATTTTTGAAGAGAGTGAAGATTTTGATGATGATGCAGAGGAAGAGGCTTCAGAATATGAAAAACCATATTCTGAAATTCAGAGTCTGAAAGTGATTCTAAAGAAAATGAAATTGAACTTCAGCCATTTACAAAATGAAAATGAGTCACAGGACCAGCCTACCAAGAACCAGCCCCAGGACCAGCCCGTCAGGAGCCAGGCCCAGGACCAGACTGCCCGCAGTCTACCCCAAGGGGAGAAAAATGGGTGTCAAGAAACAGAGAAATTGAATGGTCTTCTTTCCCAAGGGATGAGCCACCTCGCATAGCTGCCATATATAAATGTGCAAGACATCAAGTCATCATTTGAACTTTTCCTCCTAGATTCAATTCAGAAAATTATTCTAGATTGCACTAATTTAGAAAGAAGATGCATTTTTGCAGAGAGATGGAGGGAGATAGATCCAACCCATTTGCAAGCCTACACTGGGCTTCTTATCCTAGCTGGAGTTTTTAGGTCAAAAGGAGAATCCACAAAGTCCCTGTGGGATGCAGAAAATGGAAGAGAACTTTTCTGTGCCACAATGTCCCTCGAAAAATTCCACATAATTTCCAGTATTATCCGCTTTGATAACCAAGATGACAGACCAGCTTGACGGCAGCGAGACAAGCTTGCGGCCATCAGGACAGTGTGGGATAAGTGGGTGCACCGCCTTCCTCTTTTTTACTACCTTGGTCCTAATGTCACCATGGAGCAGCTGATACCATTTAGGGGCCTCTGCCCCTTCAGGCAGTATATGCCATCTAAGCCTGCAAAATATGGTATAAAGATCTGGGCTATTTGTGATGCAGCTTCATCATATGCTTGGAACTTGCAAGTCTACACAGGGAAGCCGCATGGAGGAGCTCCTGAAAAAAATCAAGACATGAGAGTTGTCCTGGACCTGACTCAAGGACTCAGTGGACACAACATCACATGCGAGAATTTTTTTTTACTTCGCACAAGCTGGGACAGGAACTGCTACCAGCAGCAGCCCAGTCTCATGTTTTTTTTGTTTTTTTGTTTTTTTTGGCGGGGGGGTATATGATACGCAACACACACAGCAAAACTCTGCCCCTCATGTGCTGTATAGGCTGGTATGGAAAAGCAATGTGTTCAATTGGTTGAAGATATATATGTGTTTAGTTTGTGTACTGTAACCTGACTGAATACAGTTAAAGTTTAATGAACTTCAGAGAAAAAAATTAATTGTTATGACAATTCTTAGACCATTTGTAAATTTGTTCTAGGCAAACCACTCAAATCTTGATCAAAATTGTTTCTGATTTTTTCTTATTACATGTCAGAAATTGACCAAAAAATGACTGGCACTTACTTATGAATGTAATGGGCAAATTAAACATGGGTTATGTTTATATTGCTTGTAAATTAAATGAATTAAACCTCTGTTGTGGATTTTAACAAAAAATGTTTTGATTGTATCGAATTACCTACCGAAAAATGCAGTGGGTCCAGCAGACCCACGAACACTAGCAGAATAACAAAAATATGAACAGCACACACTTAATGCATGGCAGAGCTGTTAAACTGTCAAGTATATAGACTGCATTTACTTTAGCATGCTTAAAATGTGCACCGTGCAAGTCCAGTATTTTGGAAAATACAAGTATGAGACAGGGACTCTGTATTGACAGAAACATAATATTAAATGACTGATTGGGGGCAAACCAAAAATTTTAAATTTTAAAACATTCCTCATAGAAACACTAAACCCTTTATGCAAATATACAGTAGGAGTCCAAAGCCTGGAAAAACTTTCCCACTTCAATGAATGAATTAATTACATTAAAGGTCTTTAAAATTTAAATTCCTCTCAGAAGTAATGTGGTATTAAGGAGGCTACATTTTAGCTTGGGGGATATGCTGTACTTTTGGTGGATTTTTGTAGGGTTTGTGGTACCAAGAAATGCTGTTCTTGGGATCATTACATTTTAAAGAAAATAAGCATCCATAGATATCCTGATAGTGTATTTCCATTTTGTTGAGACACTTCAGGGGGCACTTTGGTATTAAATGGCTAAGATCTGTGGTGTCAACATGCATCAAGCACCTATACATCTCCAAAGAAGTCATGATATTATAATATACTACTTTAACTAAATGAAAATACAACCCCAGTCCCAATGAAGTTGGGACATTGAATGAAATGTAAATAAAAACAGAATACAATGATTTGCAAATCCTCTTCAACCTATATTCAATTGAATACACCACAAAGACAAGATATTTAATGTTCAAACTGATAGACTTTATTGTTTTTGTGCAAATATTTGCTCATTTTGAAATGGATGCCTGCAACATGTTTCAAAAAGCTGGGACAGTGGCAACAAAAGACTGGGAAAGTTGATGAATGCTCAAAGAACACCTGTTTGGAACATTCCATAGGTGAACAGGTTAATTGGAAACAGGCGAGTGTCATGATTGGGTATAAAATGAGCATACCCAAAAGGCTCAGCCGTTCACAAGCAAAGATGGGCGAGGATCACCACTTTGTGAACAACTGCGTGAAGAAATAGTTCAACAGTTTAAGAACAATGTTTCTCAATGTTCATTTGCAAGGAATTTAGGGATTCCATCATCTACAGTCCATAATACAATCAGAAGATTCAGAGAATCTGGAGAACTTTTTACATGTAAGCGGCAAAGCCAAAAACCAACATTGTGCCCATGACCTTTGATCCCTCAGGCGGCACTACATTAAAACCTGGCACACTGTGTAAAGGATCTTACCGCGTGGGTTCAGGAATACTTCAGAAAACCACTGTCAGTTAACACAGTTCGTCGCTACATCTACAAGTACAAGTTAAAACTCTACAATGCAAAGCGAAAGCCATACATCAACAATATCCAGAAATGCTGCCGCCTTCTCTGGACCCAAGCTCATTTGAAAGCAAAGTGGAAAAGTGTGCTGTGGTCTGATGAATTGTTTTTGGAAATCATGGATGTCGTGTCCTCCGAACAAAAGAGGAAAAAAGACCATCCAGATTGTTACCAGCGCAAAGTTCAAAAGCCAGCACTGAAAATGTGTGGGGCATTATGAAGCGCAAAATATGACAACGGAGACCCCGGACTGTTGAACAACTGAATTCGTACATCAAGCAAGAATGGGAAAGAATTCCACCTACGAAGCTTCAACAATGAGTGTCCTCAGTTCCCAAACGCTTATTGAGTGTTGTTAGAAGGAAAGGTGATGTAACACAGTGGTAAACATACCACTGTCCCAGCTTTTTTGAAATGTGTTGCAGGGATCCATTTCAAATGAGCAAATATTTGCACAAAAACAATAAAGTTTATCAGCTTGAACCTTAAATATCTTGTCTTTGTGGTGTATTCAACTGAATATAGGTTGAAGAGGATTTGCAAATCATTGGATTTTTTATTTACATTTTACACAATGTCCCAACTTCATTGGAATTGGGGTTGTATATAATATATATATAATATATATATATATATATATGTGACTAAAATTTCTGCATCAACTATATATTTGTATTAAAGCCAATTTAAAGAAATATATTGCAAATCATGGAGCACACAGGGCTCACAAACACACTTACAAAATGAAGCAAATGAGAGAGGGAATATGGGCAGTCACACGGAGGTATATGCAGATGGAGGGAACCCAGCAGCAGAAGTGTTAAAATCCCCAAGTGAGTAGCCACAGTGATCCAAATCCCTGTAAAAAATCCACTGAACAGGCTGTGGAGCAGCACAGGTAACGCACGACAACAGCGCTAAAATAAATAAAAATCCACTAGGCAGGCTGTGGAAATATAGCAAAGATTCATCCGATCCTGTCTATGGCTGATGCTGAGACCCTGATTCATGCATTTGTCTCTTCTAGATTGGACTACTGCAATGTTCTATTTTCTGGTTTACCACAGTCCAGCATTAGGGTCTCCAATTGGTTCAAAATGCTGCTGCCAGACATTTGACACGAAGCAGAAAGTTTGACCATATTGCATGCATATTGTACTATAAAGTTTGCATTAATGTTATCTTGGTTCTTCCTGGGTGGTTCTTATGGCAACTGATCCAATCCCAAGCAAGGACTATTTGTATATAAAATGTATTTCCTAAAATGATACATTTTGGGTTTCAAATGAAATTTATGTAGCTTTTTATCCCTCGAAATCCTCAAAAAGCTTCTGCTTCGGGGGGCTTCACCTCCCTGAGCCCCCCAGGGCATTGCCCCTCGACCCCACTGGGGGCCCTGCGGCCCACTGGACCCCCAACTCAAGGATTTGAACCCCCCTTTCACATTCCTATATACGGCCCTCTATTGCACCCATTTTGGCATCTCTTCACTGGCTTACTGTCACTGTGAGATCAGATTTTAAGGTTCTGCTAATAGCCTAGAAAACTGTTCATGGACTGGCATCTCCTTACCTAGCTGACCTAATTAAACCCAGGCTTTGCATTCTCAGGGTGCAGGACTACTTTGTGTCCCTAGGGTGAGTAAAAAGTCTGCAGGTCACAGAGCTTTCTCTTATCGTGCCCCTGTTCTGTGGAATGATCTCCCTGCATTAATAAAATAGTCAGATTCTTTCAAGTCCAGACTTAAAGTGGATATGACACTTAAAGACAACATAGTCTTATTACATGTAACAAAGTGAAGAAAAAAAATGGACGCGGTTCTCCTGTTATATACAACATTTGAACGTCCCGCCACTGAAAAATCTGCACGCCCCGTGACCAGCTTCTCGCTAAGCACCAAACCTGAAATACGTCACTGCCTGTAGACCATATCAGCTTGCGTGCCTGGCGGCCGTTGTTCACACTTTTTTAGCGGCAGAAACTTTGATTAAACACAGCTCTCAGGGACTTGTTTGTCAATATGCCTGACCAGTGTGTCGCAGCATATTGCACAAGGGTGAACAGGCAGACTGATCAAAAGCCGCGGCATTGTGTGATGCACGAAATGTCAGGGTGCCTCTCCCTCCGCTTGCACACCCGCATATGCTCCCGACAGCAGACACTTTCCTCTATCGTCTCCATGTTCTCGCACCGCTCACAGGAACACCTAAAATGTCAAACCACAATAATAGTTCACAATAATCTTGAAATGCTCAAGGAACTTGTAAAAATATGAGTGCACTACGTAATAAAAGGGCAGTCCTGTTGTTTTCGGCGATCAGCTTTTTCGAAAATGCGCCATTTATTTCCTGTTCTTTTGTGAAACTAACGTAACTAAACATGATGAATGCAATGCCAGGCCACTCAAACGGCAAAACCCGAAGGTAATGACAGTGGTCCGCAAGCAGTAGCTACACTATTGCGGCTCCGGAAAAAATAACAAGGCAAATAAACAGACGCTAGACTCGAAAATGCTAAATTATAGTGTTATAAACAGCAGCAACAAAAATCAAGCCTCCCTTACATTCCGTATTCTGCAGCCTTTCAAAATCCATTGGAATTGGCACGTCTCTTGCCTCTGCTTCAGCTCCGCCATAAGCACTGTCTGCATTATTTTTCGCTGCCAGAATGCTCCTGGTTTGAATGTTCATCCGAAAGATACGGCTCCAATCTTGTAGGGTCCACTCACTGCTGCGACATCCTCAGGATCCGAGTCAGTCTCGATTTCCTCACAGAAACAATCCACACTTGAAGAGGAGTCAGAAAAGTTCTTGATCTCATCACTGTCCATGCTGAGGTCTATCTGTTCCTGTTGTCAATCAAACAGACAAAGATGGGACTCTACACGCTGTGACATCATGGCATCACGTACCGCTGATGGAACGCTGCCACCGCGCTTTCCAAGAAACACACTTTTGAGAAGCTGTACAAACTTTTTTCCTCAGTGATAATGATTAAAACCACTTTCAACTTACTATATCTTACTTACTATATACTCTATCTGCATTACCACACTGCAGTCTTACTTTGTGTTCCAAAGGTGAGAGAAAGAAGTTAGCAGGTTTTGTACTTTCTCTTATCATGCTGCTTTCAAATGGTAACAGTCTGCTAGCTGAGATGAGAGCTCACTGCAAAAGCTGTGCCTCTCAAAATAAGCCAAATAATCTGAAATCTAGCCAAACTGTCTTCTTGTTGTTGTTGTTCATTCGGCTGCTCCCGGTTTTTGTTCGGGGTCGCCACAGCGGATACAACCAGATCCGGATTGATAATTGGCACAAGTTTTATGCCGGATGCCCTTTCCTGACGTAACTCCAGTTTTACCTGAAGAAACACACATAGCCGCTGGTGTTCCAAAGAGGTCTCCCATCCAAGTACTAACCAGATCCTGCTCTGCTTAGCTTCTGAGATCTGACGGGATCAGGCTGACACAGAGCAGACCGGCTGCAGCCAAATTGTCTTGTATTAAGCAAAAAAAAAAAAAATCTGCCAATGGGGTAAGAAAATTTACTTGGTTAGAATTCTCAAACTATAAACTGTCTAGGCACTGAATAATTAAAATGTGCCTTAAAACTAGACAGAATTCTTATTTAAGATTAGCCTCTGTCTTAAAATAAGGAAAACAATGCTGTTCCTTTGCTTGGATGATTTGAAATCCATTGCCTTTCCTTGTTACTGGCTGAATACAGCTTGATATTAGCTGGAAAAACATATTAAAGGACATGTCCGCACTGCAATCATAACCATTTAGATTTAGGCTGTTAGTGACCATCCAACGATCCACCAGGATTACTTTGTGCACTTCCGTGACTGGTTTCAAAGTATATGGCATTCATAGCAAACACCTACGGAGACTTCCCATAACAAAATACTCGTGAGTACTCGGGTGTTTCCGACAGGTGACGTAGTTACTAGAAGCATCCCAGTGTGTGCTTCAATGGAATGTAGCTGCTAACGTGTAGAAGTGAGGCACAGATTAATTACAAAATTTACACAAGTGTGATGTTGTGTTATGATGACTCATTTTTAAGTGATAACTGTTGATTTTGATGCCGTCACCATAAAAGCAGCAGCTGTGAGAAGGTTTTGTGCAGCTGCGGTAATTTGTCATAAAAGCAGCATGTTAAAAACGCAAATAACTGTTGTATAAAACTGTGAAAAATCTAATATATATATATATATATGTGTGTGTGTGTGTGTGTGTCATCACGGAGGCATTCCACATCCATTAAGTGGCAATAAACAGCTCACCTGTGGGTTAAACAGTGCGACAGCCAGTTCCCGGTGATGACGTCAGACTGAGAGCAGCAGAGCCAGATAGCTCCCGGCCGACATACCGATAAAGTTATACATTTAAGCTGTCCTTGCAGCTATATGCATGTCCCGCCGAAAGATAAACGTCCGAAATCATGTCTGGGAAAGAGGGGGCATCGAAGAGCATCGACAAGCGGAGAAATACTCAGTAAAACAACCCCCAGTCCCCAGCAAACTGCAAACTCCTTTGTTAAATCCAATTGAGGTTTTTATGATTACATTTAAACTGTCAAAAGGTTTTATTTCACATTGCTACAGCACTTTACAATGCGCTAAGAGAGATCGAATAGAGAAGTTGTCGGAAGGTGGGAGTAAGATCTCCAGTGCACATTTACAGAAGATGACTGGCAAGAATCCATCAAAAGTACTCAAGCAGTGTTGTGAGTAATAAATACAGAGAAATGCATTTTAAAATTTTTCATAGGCAGCATAGGACTCCTTATGTTCTTAATAAAATGGACAGATCTTCAGCTTGCTTTAAGTGTTCACAGTCCCCCGCTACCTATAAACACGGCTTTTGGAATTGTCCCAAAATATCTAAGTTTTGGTCCCATATTACAAAAAAATTGGTACAATTTTGAAATGCAAAATTAATAAGGATGCGGGACAATTTGTACTAGGTCTACCAACAAAAAATATTACCCACATTTTGAATTAATTAAAAGTTTCTTTTGCCTGGCTAGGAAATGCATACTAAATAACTGGATTAAAGACAAACCTCCTACAGTTACAGAGTGGTATCGAGAAATTTTTAAAGTGCTGCCGTTGGGTAGAATTAGTGCTAAATTGAAGGGTAACAGTGAGCTATTCACCGAAACATGGCAGCCACTTATAAATTATTTGCCTTCTCATCTGAGACTTACTATTATGAGAGGTTCGGGTACTTTGGGCTAAATATTACTTTTATTTCTATTTTCAATTTTTTAGTGCGCTGGTTGAAAAGTCTATTTTTTCCTTTTTATTATTATTATTTGTTTTCTAAATGATTCCCTACATCCCAGTGTAACCTATTGTATAACTTACAATTATACATTTTTGTTTTGGTTTACATTTGGTCTGCTCAGTGGTGTTGTTAATGTTTGTGTTTTATTATGTTAAAAGCAAATAAAATATTATTATGAAAAAAAAAAACAGTGTGACAGCGATTTTAACCTGCATGTCAGATGTTTTTTTTAAGGGATTATTAAACATTAATTCTCTTTATAAAGTTCCTTACAGAGATTGAAAGTTTTATGACATCTGAGAGAGTCTACAAGCTTAATACTAATTATATATTGTTCAAATTCAGCCAGAGGTCCACCTAAATTGGGGGTTAAAACAACTGCTGCTGCACACATGCACACACACACACCCACACACACACACACACACACACCACACCACACACACACACACACACACACACACACACACACACACACACACACACACACACACACACAGACTCTCAAAGTAAAAAAAAATATTTTCATTGAACGCTCCATTGAAAAGAACACAAAACAAAAGATGAAAAAAAAATTAACATTCCACTCACCCCAGTGTAAACTAAGATTTCCAAATTAATCCACAACAAAAAGAAGCCTTCATGCATTCAATTTCAATTTATTTTCATTTATATAGTGCCAATTCACAACAAGGTTGCCTCAAGGTGCTTCACACAAGTAAGGTCTAACCTTACCAACGCCCAGAGCAGCAGTAGTAAGGAAAAACTCCCTCTGAGGAAGAAACCTCAAGCAGACCAGACTCAAAGGGGTGACCCTCTGCTTGGGCAATGCTACAGACATAAATTACAAAGCAATTCACAAAATGAACATACAGGAAATGTTGCCAGTGCACAGGACGGCAACTGCGATCACCAGCCATGGAACAGCCCACCTCGTCCTCACTCTGATCCACAGCCAGAGATCATTTTCAAGTTCCACTCTGCCAGAGAATAATGTCCAGGTCCACTTGCTCTCAGGTTCTGATCATGCACATGCACATAATGTCCAATCACAGCTCTGCCTTCAACTCAAATTCTGTCAGGAACATGGCACAATAGATAGTCCATTATCTCCTGAAAATAGCGTCTTCTGAGTTTTTCCAATATGAGACATCCATCTGCATATCCAGGCATGTCTATGATCACAGCAGCAGTAAACCAGCAGCTGTGACACAAACAGCAGCATCACAACACTTTAATTCCAAAATCCGACAGACTCTGAAAAGTTAAGAGTTTCGGGGTGAAGTGTGTCATCTCCTCTGTGAATATGCTTTCAAAGAAAAGCTCAGAGGCTTCGTTATTGTACATAACCTCATTCATTTCCCTCTGTCTGTCTCTGTCTGGGATGTTTCTGTTTGCTATTAACTACGTCACATGCAGAGAAATGCAGAAAATTGCAGTGTGAGACGTTTTCCAGAAATGCACCTGTACCTCGCTTAGGGAGAGGAATAAAAAACATCAGAAACCACTAATTATGAGCACGTGCGTAGAGAGGCTCACAATCACAAGTACTTTGATGTTGTGTTGCTAAAATGGGACGTTAAAAAGCATGCGACATGTCCTTTAAGAAAAAGTGAGATACATTTTCCCAAAATAAGGCATGTTTTCTTATGTAAAAAAAAAAAAAAATGCTTGACAAGATTATTTTTCTCTTTAGAAAAAAAGTAAAATTTTCTTTAAACAAGTCTTTTTAAACTTTACTAGATATCTGTTTTTACAGTACTTCAGTCTTTTCTCCCCTGAAGACATATTAAGTAGTTAATTACTGTATTAGATTAATATGGCATTTCATTTCTTAAAGCACAAAATGAGATTTGAACTTCATTTTTAGTTGAAAGATTCTTGTTTGCATCTTATTGAAGATGTTTCTTAAATTTTCATGTCATGTTGAATTCTTTGTAAAAATATCACACAAATAAATCATTATTATACTTTTTAAATTTAAAGCACTGGACTCTAATCAGTTCTCTTTTCTATTTTTGCGTTTTCCTGAGGCAGTGTATGCTGAAGTTTAGTTGACAGGCAACGCTCACATTTTAAAGGTTACAAGGAGGTAAGTTGCCAGATCTATTTCTAAAGTCGATGTCTGTCAAAATGACTGGCTTCTACACTCTCATCTTACCCCACTAGTCTGACAAACTATTCATCCGAGAGCAGAAGTTCCCATACCGGACAGTCGAGATGTCACAAGCGCCGAGCTGTAGCGTCAATGATGACACCCTAAGGTGCAGCTATGCACCAAATCCCAGAGGGAAACTGTCAAATATCAGCCAACATTTTCTAGTCATAGAACAATAAATCAGCTGAGCTGACTTATTTCAGAATGACGGTGCTCATATTGCAGTGAAGCAATTTAAAAAAGTAAATGCTCACACAAACGTGTCTGACATCCAATAAACCTGGGATGGAGGACTCGGCTGAATAAACATGTATCGCAAATACAGAAGTGGACAGTCATCAAACCTTCAAGCTTTCCCTGAAAAAGTTATCGACCAGAAATCACACAGCACCGCAATTAAAACAGTGGGTACTGAGAGGCTTCAACTGAAAAAATGTCATTTGCAGTGCTGAATGTTTGTCTGTCCCTCATATTAAATATTTTGACATATTCAAATAAAAGTTACAATAAAGGCAAACTGAGACAATACTAAATATAGTTTTTCAACAATTCCTAGAAGCAAAAGTACAAAGTTTATAACTGGCTGTACCACATTTTGTAGCAGCCGAGTAATGACAGCTCTTGTTTGCTTTGGAATTTTTAAATTTCAATTTATTTTCATTTGTATAGCGCCAAATCACAACAGAGTTGCCTCAAGGCGCTTCACACAGGTTCTAACCTTACTAACCCCCAGAGCAGCAGTGGTAAAGAAAAACTCCCTCTGAGGAAGAAACCTCAAGCAGACCAGACTCAAAGAGGTGACCCTCTGCTTGGAAATGCTGTTGGTGCACAAGACAGGAGGGTCTCAAGCACAAATACCACACCCGTCTCTGGATGGAGCTGCACCTTAAACAGAGAGAAAAAAACAGAATCAGGCATCAGAAAGACAAGAAATACAGTATAATTTGTCAGCATTACACAACAAGAAAAACAGGAAAATACGAACGTGATCGCCGGCCACTAGCCCTAAGCTTCACTATAAGACCCAGAATTTAGGTAAAGTTGAGGTCGCGGCACGCTCAGTTTCCTAATAAAATTAATTAAAAGAGTAAAAAGCGTATAACTATAATATGCCAGTATGCTAGCCATATGAGCCATGAAAGCAGCATGGTCTTCTTCCCGCTTTAGGCCCCCAGAAGCCAACGGTTTCTAGATAAGCTCAGATGCATTCTGAGCATCCAGAATAGTAATTTTAATGTTTTGAGAAGACCATAAAGTGGACACCATTTGACTTATACAATTTGAAACTGTGGATATAGTACTTTATTCTGAGAATAGCAAGCATTGATATTATTAACATCCTGGTGTAAATAAGGTATCACCACATGTGTAGAACTCAAAAAGAATGATAGGTTAGTTCTCATTTAAAAAAAACAACTGCAATGTGGTAAAATGTATTCATAAATATGAAAGAACAGGCTCTTTATAATTATAACTATCGCATACTGTATTTTTTCTCAAGATTTGTTTTTGCATAAGTTTAAAAAAAATAAAAGATCATAAGATTAGGATGAATTACTTATCATGAATTTAATTTTTGAAGTGGCACTAATGACAACACTCATACTGACATAATTTCGCTTGCATAGACTGATTTGGAGATCAAGCAATAATTGCAGATGGGCTTTCTGAGGTTCCAGATGGCTTTTCTGATTTCCTTTTCTAACTTTCAGAATTTAGTAAATTAGCATATGGTCCACTGATACTTATGTGTAGACACTAGTTTTGGCTTCAAATCTGGGCAAATGCAGTCCCAGAAAATTCCGAATGTGACAAACAAGAAACAGGTGTTGTAAACAAGTCAATGCTGCTAAAAATATAAACTTGCAGAAACAAAGATACTATTCTGACATGGTTTGCACATGACTGGCATAGCAGTTTCAAGTACACACATATAGGTCAGAAGGTGGGGGGGGGACATACCATATTCTGTCCCCCCTGGTTGAAAGGTGGGGGGGACATGCCCCCTATCCCCTACCAAATTGTGCCCACGCAAATGGAGTGGAACATGGGTGGCCTTGACTTGGTAACTTCTGTTAGTTCAGTCAAAGTTAAGAGTTGTTGAGCATAAATGGGCCTCATTGGGGCTCCCAACTGGGCCAGTGCAGAACTTTAGTTTTTGAGGGGTTTTTTTGCCATTCAGATGGGAATTAGGTTTTATGAACACACCAACATCAACATTCTTCTCTGTGATGCTATTTTCCTAGAATTCTGTGTTTCAGTGCATCAGAAGCAGTATTCCAAACAGTTTGACTTTGTCTCATCAGTCCAAATGACATTTCAGGGCCATAAAGGTGTTTGGCTTAATTCAAATGAGTCTCAATGCTATTATGGGTTACCAGCAGTTAGTGTTTCATCAGTCTTACCATGGATGCCATTTTTCCATTTTCTGACAGTGGACTTATAGTGTGACATTTACCGTGGACAGACAGGTCTGCAGTACTTGCAAATTATCCTTGGCTTTTTTTTTTTTTTTACTTCTTGGATGAGCCATCACTGTGCTCTTGGAAGAGTTTTCTGAAGGTCAGCCACTTTTGGAAACATTGATTCAAGTACCAAGTACATGTCATTCGGAGATCGTTGTAGTCACTATGACTTCTTGGAGTCCCAGATCCTTAGAAACAGCTTTATAACGCTTCTCACAGCTGATGCATTTTAATCAACTTATTCCTCATCTCATCTGGAATTTTATTAAACCTTGACACAGTGCACTGTGTAGCCCCTTCATTGAGCCCACATCCCAGAAAGACCAGAGTATACTACAAGAACAGGTCACGGGTTGGTGGTCCAGGTATCACAGCTATACAGTACAAATACCAATCTAAAGATTTATATGTTCTCCGACAAACATAGCAGTGTGACCATAAACCTGTCCAGTGATGACTTATGACTGCATAAAGCCATTAAATGAGGATTAACTGATTTCATCAGCTCAAAGTGATGTCAATCAGTGAAATCACCTGGTGCAGTGGGTGGTTGCAAATAAACCTGCACTCTCTCGGCCCTTTCTGGAATCAGTTTGACACCTCTACCAGGGAACTAGCAGCCTCTATATAAGAAAAAAGTTGATTGATTGATTGATTATGCTTTAACTTAATTTAACCTTTATTTAACAAGGTTTGTCCCATTGAGATCAAGATCTGTTTTGCAAGGGAGACCAGGGCAATTATAAAGTTTCCAATTCACCTAACCTGCTTGTCTTTAAAAGTGGGAGGAACCGGAGCAAACACACGGAGAACATGCAAAGTCCACAGGTGGGAATCGATTCCATGACCTTTGCTGGAACAATCAATATGCATTTGGCTCCTTGACAGACAACAGAGATCGGTATAAACATAAGGAATCAAGTACTCAGAGGACAAAATCTTACCACTTTCGTGTTTTGCCGAACCATTTAGAATAAGTTTATTGCAGCATTTAATGTATGTGTCTTCATAATAAAGTCAAACGTTTCTCTCCCTGCTGTGGAAAAACTATTGTTGTGATCTGTGCTCACGCATTATTATGAGGCAGGATGTGAGATTACACTTGGGGAATAACACTGTTGTGTCTGATGATTTGCGGATGTTCATGCTGGTTATACGGTCGCAAATTGAGCTTTACCAGCGATACGTTAGGGATATTTGCGACCATATAACAGCATGAACATCCGCAAATCATCAGACACAAGGGCGTTATAACCATTCTAATCTAATTCCAACCGTTGTGCACGGTTTATTTTTTAGTAGGTAAGCGAGGCTTACCATGAGGCAGCGTCGCTCCAACAGCGGTCAGGGCGCGGAGCAAACCATCAAATGTTAAAATCCATCAAATGTTAAATGGTAATTCTGTATCAGAATCCACATCAATACTTTCATATGTAGCTTAATTCACCCATTTCGGCGGCGGTACGTGACTTTATCTTGCTCTCAGCTAACAGCACCATTATGACATCTGCTTAGCAGCACACACAGCCGGTGTTCTGTCAAATTGTGTGTCTAGTCGCATAAATCGACAGTTCTGCGTCCCAACAATATGGTGCATGCGTGCGCAGTTGCGTTTAGGGCTGGCCTGTTGACAGGAATGGCATCTCATCAGGACACCGGTCAGGGCGCAGAGTAACACATTCAAATGTGAAACGGTCAAATATTTTGCCACCGTTACCCCATATTATACAGTGTGAAATCTCACGATTAACCAATCAGATTTGTGGAAAAAATGTAATTGGATTAGAATATCAACTTTATGACTCATGAAGCAGTTTCCCTTCCAATCATGTAGTCCCTTGAGCTTCTCCCTTGTTTTCACTTGGGGTCGCCACAGCAGATCTGAAGTGGATCTGCATTACGCCAGATGCCCTTTCCCAACTCCACATTACATGGAGAGTGAGCAGAGATGACCCTGAACCGGGAATCGTCTGCACTGAAGTAAAGCCCATTTAACTGCTAATGTGGATCCAAAACAAGAGTGCTGAATATTCATGTCTAAATGTCTCATAGTAAATATCCATTTAATACCATCTAATTCTTGAGTTAACAACTATAGGGCCCCTTCACACATACTGCAAATGTGGTTGAATTGCGCATGAAGTGTGCATAAAGCAGGAATCGTATGCCAATACGTGTAAAATCGTAGCTGCCTCTAACACCTTGTACACCTGTTGCTACAGGTATTGGCACACACCAGTGGCTAAAAGACAGAGTGTACCCTGTGAGAGCCCATCAAACTCTCTCGCAGCAGGTGTCGGCCAAATTCCAGGTGAGACACACAAAACACCTAACACCGCTCGTTTGCCACTTAGAAAATGTGTGGCCATTCGCACTATCATCACAAAAACAATCCGCAGACAATCACTGTCGAGCTGGATGTGAAATTTGTCTAAGGGGCCCACAAGTGTGGAGTCGCAAAAAGCCACACACATATGGTGCATGTGTCTCGCACGTGTGCATGTGTGTCGCGCCCCACCCAACACACCTGGTGTGCCGGTGGGGGGGCACACTTGCATAAAAATGCTTATATGTATGAAAATTCAGTAAGGTATATCTTATATATTATATTCCAATTCTAAGTGGAACTATACCAGTATACAAAGGTATAACTAAATATCTAAAAAGGAAGTGTAAAATAGGAGAGTAGAAAGAGTAGAGTAGAGCCACGTAGGTGCCTGGTCTTGAGAACCAGGGATGGTATGTACAGATCTGATCACATAGGGGCCAGACAGCCAGGTCTGATTGCACACAGCACGGGGAGGGGCCTGTCAGCTGATCACAGCACACTGACAGCTGGATGACGGCTCACTGCACACATTACAAACACAGAAACCACCGCCAGGACAGTTATCTAAATAATTACAATACCTGCATATGCAATTACATAACAATAACGAAAATGAATGACCACATAACACAGAGAGTGACACTTTGGTCTGGGTGCTGAACGGACAGGGGGCGTGTCCCTCACAGCTACGACTGCAAAGATATCTGCTCCTGGACGTCCCAGCTTAAGAACACGTTCTGTGTTTGGAAGGACATGAACTTCCAACATTCCTCCGTGAGGCACGTGTCTCTTCCTGCTGGAAATATATAAAACATCTTTTGCTTTTTGCTTCGGGCTGCAGTAGCTGCACACAGTGCAACTCCATGTCCTTTTTGACTTCAGGAATTTTTCCGCTTCAATTACAGGCCAGCAATGGTAGTGCAGTGGTAAATTTTCCATCTGGTAATCAGAGCTTACAGGTTTGAATCCTGTGAGTGGAATTTTTGTTATTAACCAGGGTTATTTAACTGCGGGGGTTCTGTATTCCTCTTTTATTTATTATTCATATCAACCCAGTGACATTCACTAATTATACCGCTGGTTTTTATTTTATTTTCCTCCACATCTGTGGCACGATGTGGTGCACCTCATCCCAGCTGCCCGCACAACACCACCGCGTGCACAACACCATCGCATCGGGATTGTGCATACCTGCCTGTCGGGCTGTGTTTTCGTGGTTCGCTCAAGCGAGCTGTTCCGCTGTGAGTTGCCCAGATTTGTACTTAAACATATTATGTGTGAAGGGGCCCTTGGAAATGTCCACCTATGTATCTGCATGAGCCAAAATTTGGACTTTGTGCTGTAACCTTGACCTTTGACTCCTGATCCTCAAAAGTTAATGGGATCACTCTGGGGTGGAATACTACCCATTTAAAACATTTTGGTTGAAATCCATCCAGGGGTTCTTGAGATATTTGTCAACAATCACATGCTGATGATAACCCACGAATAACTATCAGTGAGCTTACATGTAGTCAGTACTGTGGAAACCTGACATGAAAACATTTTGTTTTTCTTAAAGTTCTTACAAAGATGTTTCAGATAAATACAAATCACTACGATAAAATGTCTATTTCCTAACTTGACAATCAAGCTTGAGCTTACAAAATGTAATTACATGACAACTGAAACTTTCCTTTGACTGCTTGCATGTATTTGACAACAACAACTCCATGATTAGGATCCGGACAGGTAATAAGAAAGCGGTGAATTTCTTCTAAATGTTGGACGCTGGTTTTGCTGGATCTTAGGGAGTTCATTTGATCCAAGAGAAACTTTTTGCACGTAAAGCTTTGCATTACCTACTGTAAATTCATATCTATATTCAACCACAAAATTCAAAACTATATATACATGTATTTATTTACAAATAAAACATTATACATCACATAGGCTTGCTATGATGATATGAGATAAAGCCATGTATGTAAGTCAGATATGGTCTTTACACACTGTGAAACCAACAGTATACAAATAATGAATGTTTATGAGTTCAATGGTACGAATATTTCATGAGGTGACAGATGGAACATTCCATTCAACGAGGACAAGCCAAGTTGAATGGTATGTTCCACCTTTCACCAAATTAAATATTCATTCCATTGAAAGAATGTAAAAACATACATTATTTGTTTTTTATATAACCGCTGAGTGGATCCTTGTCCTTTGTTTGGTGCTTTGTATGTCACATGACATGGATTATTCATCTCATTTGTGTTGCATTGCATTTAGAGTACAATTTGGTTCCATACGTTTGGTACCATAGCACTCTGCAGACAGACACACACACACACACACACACACACACACACACACAAATCCACTCCGCTGCAAACCGTCTGGATGCATGAAGAGCTGTTCAGATGAAAAGCTGACATGATTTTTTTGCTGGACTGAGGAACTACACAAAGCCTTTTTTTAATGGAAGCACAAAGTCAGTGCACAGGATCACTGGACAACATGTCACAATTTGGACTCCTATTTAAAGTTTGTGTGGACTTTAGCAGCAGTGGAACACCAAAATGTAAGTCCCTTCTCTGCTGTTTATAATTAATAAAATATCAAATGACAAGGATCTATTTTAGCCGTTACATAAAACAATAATAAATGTTTTTACATTCTTTCAATAGAATATTTAATTTGGTCAAAGCTGGAAACAAACCATTCAACTCTGCTTCATTTCATTGAATGGTATGCTCCAGCTTTCACCTCATGAAATATTTGTACCACTGAACTCATAAACATTCATTTTTTGTATAACAACTAAAATAGATCCTTATAATTTTATATTCTATTATTTACAACAACAGAAGAGGGACTTACATTTTGGTACCTCGTCAGTGCACCAAAAAAAAAAAAAAAATCACGTCTTTAATTCAGCTTTGGCGCGTCACTGCTACTTTGACATCAACAATCCAACACGAACTTTAAATAGGAGTCCAAAATAATTTGTTTTAAAGCTAAGCGCCATCTTGCTTGTGTGAGCGTGCGCATGGTGTGCATTCACACAAGCGGGATGGCGCTTGTGCGTGCATGTACTAACAAAAAAAGACTGTACTTCTTCAGTGCAGTGAACAAAAATCACATCAGACGGCTTACAGCGCAGTGGATTTGGTCTGTGTGTGTGTGTGTGTGTGTGTGTGTGTGTGTGCGTGCGCAGAGTGCTATGGTACTAAACGTATGGAACCAAATTTGCACTCTAAATGCAATGCAACACAAATGGGACAAATAATCCATGTCATGTGACAGACAAAGTACCAATAACATCACAAGGATCCACTTAGCCATTGTATAAAGACCACTAACATGAAATGTTTTACTTCCCTGAATCCCTCAGCAGCTTCAGAACATGTTTTTAACAAGAGCTGCCAGATGCGTCGCATCACAGCTGAATCCAGTTGAACATCACATATTCACACACAATATTTAGGAAGTTGATGATCTTGTTTAAAGCTGTTTTAAACAGTGCCCCTCATAGGTCCATAAGTACTTGGACAGTGACCCTCCCACCTCCTCAATTTGTCCTCTGTACATCCCCAAGTCCACTTTCAGATTTAATTCAAAGAGCTGAACAAAAATAAGGAAATCAGGGCTGGGGGACCCTGTGTGCCCTGATAGAACCTACCCAGTGGGCTATGCTCTCGACGCCTGAGAAAATGGATGCTTGCTCCACTCTCTGTGGAAGACATTGAGGATTCATTTATATACTTTTATGGTGGCAGGTTTGGCGGTGATTGGTTTGTGCACAGCCCTGACCCACAGGAATATTAGCAAGATGCTGCTACCAGAATCTCTTCCCCTCATCTGTCCGTCATGATTCATGAGTTGAGCAATGCAGTGTAATCTCAGATTGTGTTAACTCTTGAACTCAAATGCAAAATGGATATCATCTGGAGCATATTGCTGCATTGCAAAGGAATGTGCTGCTGAGGACTGGAGAATATTCTTCATAAATTTGGACTCTAGACAGTCAGAGGTGTAGTAAATGGAATTCTGTATCCTCTCTGCCTAACATCAACATGGCAGCCTTATCGGCTCCTGAAGGTCAAATGCCCTGCTCTTCCCCAGAAGGATCTACGGCCTTGGTGAAGGAATTCAGCTCCCCCTTCTCATCTATCTCCCCCCCCCCCCATCCAGCCTGCTGCTGCCTAGCAACGATAGACTTTAAGCACACCTGTCTCATCTGCACACAACACGTCTCACTCCCTCCATCCCTATTACCCCCCCGTGTCTCTCCACTCCCCTCACCCTGGCTTCTCCCTGCCACCTCGAAGGCACCGCAGTTTTTACTGCTGCAAACGTCAACCCCCAAGCTGGGCAGCGCGGACCCCTCCTGCTGCAGCCTTCACCCACTTTGCCTCAATTCGGATGACGAACTGCTTCACGTTTAGTGCACATAAACAATGTCAAATGTATATGTGTTGTCTTTAATTCTGATGTGTGCTATTATTATGTTCAACTCGTAATAATTGTGGATTAATTGCTGTATTTTGTCTGAGGTAATTGGAGTGTAAATGTAATTTCATTGTTATTGCACTCATGTAATGACAATGACAATAAATTTCATCTCTCTGTTTCTCTCTCTCACTCTCTCTATGTCTTGGACTCTTGTTTTGTTAAACCCCTTGATTAAAACTTGAAAGGCACATCTTGACACTTTCATTTCAACTTTAATTGTGGTGATATACGGAGGCTAAATTACAAAAATTGTGTGACTGTCCAAATACATATGGACCCAGCTGTTTTTTTAAATTTGTTTTTTAACATGACCTGCACAATACTAAAAAATTGTACCTGTATGCTTCCCTGTACCAGTGAATACACATCGAAGTTAAATTTATAAAACGAAACCATACACCGATCAGTTTCTCCAGTTCTGTGTCTAGACGTTTTGTAGTTCTGGAATGTTCTTGTAAAGGTCCAGGGAATCAGGGTTAGAGAACACTCCTCTTTGCGTCACTTCCCCGCCAGCAATCACCTGTTGACAGCCACCTCCACCTTCTTACCGCTGAGGGTGTACTGCAGCAGGAAGAAGAAAGCAGGCCTTTGTCAGAATTGACTTTTGAAATGGTAAGCAGTGTGACAGCAGGATTCTTCAAGTGTGACAGATGTTCATATTTCTCTTACAGGAATGTCTCTGGTCTCTAGCAACAGAGCAGGTACGTGTCGGGCAGACAGAGCTTTCCTAATGGCTCCTTTAATGTTCACTACCAAGTCTGGACAGAAGGTGTGACCGGCTGCCATCTTCACAAACAAAATAACTCGCTCTTCTCCGTCGGCATTGTACTGAGGAACACAAAGACTGTCTGACACTTCTTCAAATGCCTCTACTGCAAACAAGAGCAGAGCAGACAAGGGATGAGATGATAAAAAGGTGAAGATGATAAAAAGGTGAAGAAGAAAAACGTGCAGAAGAGAAGGAGAAAAAACTAAAATGAGGAGAGTAAATGAGAGAAACAGGAAGTGTGACGGGAAAAAGAAAGGTGAAAAATAGAAGAAGCACAAGAAAATGGAAAATCTGTGTTGAATGGAAAGGAAAATCTAATTGAAATTGAAAAAATTGAACTATGTATAAGAGCCAAGTAGCCTCTGTGTGCGTGTGTGCATGTATGCGTGCGCGTGTATGGCTACAGTTACTCGGGAGAAACTTGGGCGCGCTGACATTTGATATGCTTATGTATTTTGGGTCAAGGATGAACACTGTGAAAACAGAATGTTGACAGGACTAATTTCTTGAAGAAATTAGCGATATTAGCTAACAACAGTGAACAATGGACGTTGTGTTCTAATGCACCATGGGAGTTCGGGGTTTCCAGGTTTTGGGGTGTTGTTATTATGGTTCAAGTTAGTTTAATAGTGTTGTGTTATTGATTAATTGTTTTGTACTTTATCTGGTTTAGTCAGTATAGTTAAGTGTCATGTTGGTGTTACCATGAGTGACAACTGTAGTACGTTTGGTGTCTCCGCCACAGTCTCTATCTGTGGTTGTGTAAAATTAAAAGCACATGCTTGGGGTAGAATGCAGAAAAGACAAGCTCTGCATGAGTACGTATGACTTCCATCACGGACAAAATGGGGAGGGTTGACATTTGTCGTTTGGTATGCTTATGTATTTTGAGTCAAAGATGAATGCTACCAAAACGGACAGTTGATAGGACTAATATATTTGGAGAAACTACAGATACTGGATAACAACACTGATCACTGGAAATTGATAATTACATTCTGGACTGACATGTCATTCCAGCAGGGGGCGGTAAATCATCAATATATTAAAAGCATGCATGATTTTATTTAGTACGTTCCATTCCAAATCATTATAGAAACTTTGCATAATTTATTACCACCCTTGAAAAATGTTGACTACCTATTTTATAAACACTACTCAATCCCCACAGGCAACACAGGTTAGTACAATTTAAAAGAAAATAAAAAAATACAGTTCCTGAAATAAGTTTACATACATGTTGGATAAACATTCAGTTTCCCCAAATGCATATATTCTATTATATATATATATATTATATATATATATATATATATATATATATGTGTGTGTGTGTGTTTTCAGTCAGTCATAATGTCTACTTTATTTCCATATCAGCTGGCAAGTGGCATTTCTGAAATCAGAAACCAGACTGGTCCAGAACATTCTGGCTTCATACTAAAGAACTCAACCATCAACTGCATCCTCGCTATGAGGCAAGCATGAATTTTAGCAGTGCTTCTATGCAGACTACGTGTCAGCTAACATGGACTGGGTTTTGGGTAAGGTTGTGGAAGCCAGTGGTTTAGATGCCTTTGTTGGCAACGAAAGGTTTACTGACCTTCACTTCACACATGTTGTGATCTTGCCGGTGCCTCAGTTTTGAAGACCCCAGTAACTGGAGAAGGCTGAGACACCCAGGTTTCACCTGGCTACAACAGAGGGATGTTTGCTTTTGAAAGAAAGGGATTGCCTGGTTGTTTGTATGTGTGGTTGCCATCCAGGAGCCAAGATGGTTCTGTAGTGGTACACTTTATTGTGGATCCACTAAATTCAAATGACTTGATCTCAGACACACCTGTGTGGAGCGTCTAAGATAGTTGTGCCTCTTCACATATGAAGCCAGTTTTCTCTACATCCACAAATGTCCTCCACTGAGATTCCTCCATCAGGTATTTGGGCTTACACTCATGGACAGGGTAAGCAGCTCAGATATCTAGGAGGGATTCGAAGTAGAGCTGCTGCTTCTTCGTATCAGAACCAGCTGAATGGTTCAAGCATCTGGTGAGGATGCCTCCTAGTCGTCTCCCTAGGGGGCTCTTCCAGGCATGTCCAAGTGGGAGGAGGCCCCGGGGAAGACCCAGGACACATTGGAGGGATTATATTTCCCAGTGGACTTGGGAACGCTTCGGGACCCCCAGGAATAGTTAGAGTACTTGACCGAGGATAAGATGAGCTGCTTAATTCCTGGATCACACAGTTAAAACAGCTCTTTCATATCTTCATTAGTACCAGATCTTTACTGCTTTTGTGAAAGGAAATCTGAATCAGGTCATCTTTACATGTTGCCAAGTCCATTTTCAAAAAGACTTTTTAAAGACAAAGATAGACTTTTGAGGAGTGAGCCTCAAAAAAAAACAGGAGTCACACACACAGATATATATAGTTACAAATTTGCCACCAAAAGACTGTTTTAAGTTATTGATTCACCAATATTGTAGATCTCTGAGCTCCCAAAGCGGACTCCATTGGGATTCAGTGTCCCGTCACTGGAAAACAAACAAGGCACACATCAAGCTGAGGAACATACTAAACATCCACCCTCACGCTGTGCTGTAAAGCAATCCAAGAGCGTCCTAAGAAATCTAACTGGGACATACACAGTTATTCATATGAAAAAGCCCTGATGTAATACAGCTTGGATTTTAGGTCAGTACAAAATCACTCGTCAAAACATGTATAGAATGTCCTTCTTTCTCTTCATGCAATTCAAAGCATTTCCATCCCATTATAAATCATATACGCATATATTTTTAATAGTCTTTGTGGTATTATTAGTACTGGTTTAATGGCTGACCTTCTGCCCAGCATTATAATGCCTCCAGTTTTAGGGTTGATTTTACAGTAGTCTCCATGGGCCCACACACCTAATGAGACAACAAGAAACACAAATCTGATTAATTCAAAACAAGAAAATAAAAAAGAGCTGTAGAAGACAATAAGCCAGTTTCAAGTTTCTCAGTGCGCATGTGCGGAGAGCTCCTAACACTTCCAGTTCACAGGTCAATGCATATAAACAGACTGCCTACGCCGTTCACGCTGGTAAGAAGACAGTGTTTTTGAAGCAACATAACACCTTAAAGAGCTAAAAGAAGTCACGGTGTGAACAGAAAATGGTATGTAAACATTTCTCAAGTCAGTAGTTGGGCCACGTCAGCTCCATTCTATGATGAGCCACTTCCAGTGTTTGGAAACAAAGCAGCAAAATGATCAGGCTGTGAACACTTTACCGTGCAAAACTTGTTTTTGTTGTCAAAGTCTGAAGTTCTCACACTCTCCTTAGAACAACTGTTTAAACTGATATATTTATGCGTAACGTTGTTAATTATGTCATGCTTTTATGTCTTATTTTAATATATTAAAAAAAAAAAGCAGACGAGAAATTAAAGTGTTTTATTTCCAATACATTGAAAGTCACATTTGTAACATTATGTCACTGAAATACAAAGCTTCTTTTAACTTCAGACTAGAGGTCAAAAATTTTTACAATCCTGGTGTTTACTGTAGTTACATTGCAAAAAGGTGGATTTTTTGGGGGGGATTGACCACAACTAGAGGGTTGATGTAAGAGGGTTATGAAAAGTCTAATGTTTTTCACTCCCCCCCCCCCAGAAATGATGTGAACTTTTGATGTGCCGTGCCAAACTACACATCCCTCCTCCCAGCTTAGGCATTGATCAACAAACTGCTGCTGATGTTGCAAAGATGAGAAAAATTGCAAATGCCAGGATTCACGTTGAACGGGCTGTTGGGAGGATGAAACGGGCCAATGACTCTTGTTCCAGTCCTGGATGACACTGTGTTGGTCTGTGCAGCACTTGTCTGCCCCCACTTGTGTGCTGAGAGTTTACACACTATAATAATTAACAAACGACAACATATGTTGCCAAAAATATAGATATGTTTCTCATAAGAATAGTATAGGATGAGCAATGTTATTTAAAAGACATTCAGCCTTGCAATTTTGAAATGGCCAGGTTTTACTACACAGGCATTGGCCAGTTTACAGTAATGGAACAGAAAATTTATTGGTGACTAAATGTGACTACAAGATACATTCATTAAAATGGTCTTATCCCACAAAGTTTTGTCTTTCTGATATATTTCAAACTTACTTGGCATACTGAATGTGACAGGTAGTGGTTCACAATCCAAGAGATTTTTTGGGGCCCCTTTTCAAAGCAACTCTTGAGTTAATGCTTTCTTATTAGCACCGTACACAAAGTCAGAAACATTTAATTTTCAGAAGGTGTTTTTATTATTTATATGGTGATTGGGGGGGAGAGATCTTCATGAAGATTGAGCAGATGAGACCTTGGTCATCCGAACACCATCATTGTAATGTGTAATGTTCATATTATTGGAATTCAATATTATAGTTGTACATATAGTACAATATACGAGGTCTCTTAGATAATAAACCGACCCTTTTATTTTTTTTTTAACTATATGGATTTGAATGACATGCGATTACACCAATCATGCTTGAACCCTCGTGCGCATGCGTGAGTTTTTTCACGCGTGTCGGTGACATCATTTCCTTGTGGGCAGGCCTTGAGTGAGATGTGGTCCCGCCCTCTCGGCTGAATTCCTTTGTTTCACACGCTGCTCGAGACGGCGCGCGTTGCTTTATCAAAATTTTTTCTGGACCTGTGAGGAATATCCGAGTGGACACTATTCGAGAAATTAAGCTGGTTTTCTGTGAAAAGTTTAACGGCTGATGAGAGATTATGGGGTGTTTCTGTCGGTGTAAGGACTTCCCACGGAGCGGGACGTCCTGCAGCGCTTCCAGGCGCTGTCGTCGGCCTGTTTGAGCTGAAAACATCCTAATTTAAGGCTTAATTCGCCCAGGACATCGTGAGAGAACAGAGAAGATTCAGAAGAGGTCGGCATGAGGAATTTATGCGGACATTCCACTGTTTAAGGACATTTTTTTAATGAAAGACGTACGCGCAAATTCGCCGAGTCGTTTCCGTGACGACTCGGCAAATCTGTGTGCGCCGCGACAGGAAAAACACCTCCGTGTTGAAAACCATTTGTAGAATTCAGGCGGCTTTTAATGGCTTTCAACAAGTGAGTAACTGAGAAATTGTTTAACAGCTTGGGCATGTTCCAACTTGCCCGTTAAGATTTCCAACGGAGGTGTTTTTCCTGCCGCGACCCCCCGCGGTCGGGTCCAGCCCGACATGCGACTCTGCCCGCACGTTCTTTCATTACAAAATGACCGTTAACAATGGAATGTCCGAATAAACTCCTCATGCCGACTTCTTCTGAAAGTTCTCTGTTCTCTGACGACTTACTGCGTCAACAGAGCCTGAAATGTGGAAGTTTTCAACTTGAAACGGCGAGACGCTGCCGCCTCGAAGCGCAGATCGCCGTCAGGTGCCGTGGACCGTCCTTAAAGCGACACTACCAGACCAAAATCTATCATCAGCCGTTAAAATTTTTACCGAAAACCAGCTGAATTTATTGAATGGTGTCCACTCAGTTGTGCCTTACAGTTTTGAAAAAATTTTTATCAAACAAAGCAACAGTCTCTGAGCCATTCCTAAACAATGAAAAAAATCGACGAGCGGATGGACGACTCCTCACTCAAAGACTGCCCACAGGCGAATGACGTAACCGACAGGCGTGAAAAAACTCTCGCATGCCCACGAGGGTTCAAGCATGTCTGATGTAATCACACGTGATTCAAATCCATATGGTTTTTGAAAAAAATAATAAGGTCGGATACTTTTCTAATAGACCTCGTATAGTTATCGTTGAGCAGTTCTCAATCATTGGCTGGAAATCCAAGCAAAGCAAGTGCAGCAGCTGCTGACAACCTTCACCGTCTTCTTTATGAGACACACCCAAACTTTGTGTGGAAGCTTGTGTATGTTCATAGAAGGGGTGCAGCCTGCTTTTAAAAAGCAGTAAACAGAATGGAGATGGATGGTAATACACTTCCTTCAACCACTGTGAACTGAAGTATGAGTTCACTTTTCCTTCTTTGTAGTCTGTAAGGAGGCTGTCTGCAGGTCCCTCTCCTCTCCACTGATGAGATGATATGTCGCAGGTCATACACGGTGGCCAGTGATGGATTCCGTTCTCCTCTCCAGAATAAAATAAAAGCATATACTATAATAAAGGCATTATTTGACTTCATTCTTTCATTCATTGCATGTCACACAGAAAGCATACCCAAATGTACATAATGTGTAAATAAAAATGGAAATAGGAATAATGGATAAAAATAGAACTTATAATCAAAATTAAAATATTGAGACAGATGAAGATAAAGTTTATCAGATGACCCTGCAGTATAACGCCAAAGAAATATGAAAAGTATTAAATCAATGAAACAAGGTCAAATATGAGGCATCAGATATTCACAAAGTCAAAATCCATATTAGGAAAATTACCACAATCTCTATAATCAGGGTTTCTTCTTCGACTATATAAGCCTGAATTTGGCTTAAAATAAATAACAAAATGTTGAGAACTGCTATGAATGGTTCTGTTTCAGTTGCTGCAGTAAAGTTAAATGTTTAACACTACTGCTGCAAACTTCCTGAATGTCCTTCACGTTAAAAGAAATTTCAGTGTAAAAACATCAGCAGAACCTTAATGAAGGAACAGCATTATTGTGGAGAGACAAATGCTGAAATGTTGAACTTTGACATTTTACTCTTCAAGAGTTTGTGCTCTCACTTTGTTTCTTTCTATTGTCTGTCTGTGGACTGAATAACTCGCAATGCTGCGTTTTTGGGTCATAATATGGCAACAGATTTGAATTTGGGATCTTGACAATGGTATTTACTCTAATGTGCCCAATTTAGATTGCTAGTAGTAATTTTTACAGGGCTGTTGCACACATACACACGCACTGCTCAGAACCCTCAAACTCTCTGGCCTCTGGGAGAGGACAGAGTTTGAGGAACACACATACCACCCCGGGGTGGGGGGAGAGGGGGGTGAGAAGGACACACACACACACACACCTGTATACTCACCAGGATATTTCGAAAAATATGCTTTGTGGTATTTGATGCCGTTGTCATCATTCCAGAAATGTGTAGGCTGACAGGGGATTGGCTTCAAGCACACCAGCTCACCGCTCTCTCCCCATACAGGCTTACCTGTCCAAGCACATACGGATGCACATTTCACGTACGGAATAAACAAAGGCAAGCTTCAGATATATTTTACCACAGCACACAATCACACATCAACACAACAAGTCAGATAAAAATGACAAACTCATACACGTAAATGTGTTTTCACACACTGTCAAGTTCTCCCTCGGGACGCTAGAGACTGACAAAAAGAATACCCAATTCTTCCTACAAAAATGCCATTAAATTCTCCCTCAATCCACTCTCCTTTGAGGTGATGGAGAAATGTCAGTACAGCCAGCAGCAGGGATTGAAAGCTGGGGATCGAGAGACCAGAACAGAATCTTGAAGAATGGGAACGATTTTTAAAATTTACTCTTTGTTTGGCCCTCTACCTCTACCTCTAAAAACACCTCTCCCAAACTATTTGTTTTTACTTTGTTTACCCAAAGAAGATCCTCTCATTTCCCCCACACACTTCTCCAGTAGTGTTTCACATTTCTGCCAACACACACTGCAGCATCCACAGATGGGCGCAGTAAAGTATTACCACAGATTTATTCTGTGATACACCAAGCAGTTCTAGAAACAAATGTGAGGTTTTGCTCAAGAGGACGTCAGATTCCAAAATGTTTCCACTTTCCAAGCCTTTCGTGGCACTCACGCTTGCAAAATTTATGAATGTGTTCCGTACAACCTTGAGGTAATCTATGATACGTTCTGCACAGGCAGATTTCTCAGTGGAGCCTTCAAGTGTTACAACATTTTAAACAGACAAAACATTCAAAACATTCCAGTTCGGATACGCTCTTGCGCTTACCGTCACAGCTCCAGGCTTCTACAGCCATGCCAAGATTTCTTGTTTGGATCTCTCCATAATACACTGGAACTGTTGGGTTCTGGCCCATGAAACATGACACAATGTCAGTACCCCCTAGAGGGACAGAAAGAAAAAACACACAGTGGGGGAAAAAAAAAATTAAGTGGTTAATTATCTGAAATAAAACATCACTTAAAGTTACCCTGTGGCTTCTAGTAAAATTACTTTGTGATGTCAAAGATCCCACATGCACTGGCAAATCCAGAAAATTAACCCAACTCTTCTATTTTGCGGGCATGTTTTTATCCTCTTGGCTAATTGCTTAAATGTACAATTGGGTACATTTGGACAGCAGCACACTTTGTAATGTTGCCTCCGTACAATATAGGGATCAAATGACATTCTAGATGTGACTTAAGTGTAGACTTTCACCTTTAATTCAAAGAGTTTAACAAAAATATTGCTTTAACTATTAAGGATTTGAAGATACCATTCTGAGTGGCCACAAGTATCTGAACAAATTATCATAATTATAAATCTAACAATTATTGTTCACATTTGAATGAAGCAGTTTGCAATGAATGACTGGCTCGCATGTGGAACTCACAGACATCACCAACTGCTGAATTCCCTCCCTTGAGATCCTGTGCCAGACCTTAACTAAAGACACCTTCACTTGTTTTGTTTTTTTTCTTTTTTTAGGGGGGGGGGGGGTGCTGCTGCCTTGAAATTAGTTTTCAGTAAGTGAAAATAAATACATTTTGCTACCAATGACATCTCACATGTACAAAATATAACCAAAAATGGGGTTGGTCACGTTCAGCGTCAGTGCATTGCTATTATGCGGCGACAGAAGGTGGTTGCACTATAGACCAACAAAAGCCTGCTTTAAATTCAAATGTAAAGTATTTCTGTTATTTATAAGCTACAATCTTAAGAAAATCCTTACAATGGCAGGTTCACAACAGATGTATGTTCTGTACATATATGCAGCGATGTGACTTAGTGCCTGTCCTCCTCATTAAAACTAAAACTCAACTGAACTGAAAACAAAAAATGAAAAACAAAAATAACACTTTAATAAGTGATTTGTACCATATATGTGTCTTCCAACCCAGGTTCCCAGGTGGAGAACACAAAGACTGGGCTGCCCATGGTCCAGGACCAGCAGGGGTTTTGCCTGTGCTTGATGTTAATATGTAGGAGATCGTGTGATGGAGTTGTTGCAGGAAAGAGGAACTCAACTGTTTCACCACAGGGAGCTTTGGAAGATGACTGCTAGCCCCTGTAAAGGATGTGCTTCCATGTGATCCATTTTCTCCCCAGAAAACATTCCACTTCCGTCACCTACTGAGTTAAATACCAATGCACCAGGTTCAGGCACAAACAACTCTTCAAGGCATTGACAGATGACACTCTGATAGTTGGATATGCACTATGCAGTTTAGACCATTTGCAAAAGAGCATCAGGACATGGCCCAAAATTTTGGTAGTGAATGTTAGCATTATTCTTTCACAAGAAAAGTCTTTAGTGATCTGCACTGTTGTTGTCATCCATTTGGCTGCTCCCATTTTGTTTGGGGTCGCCACAGCGGATACAGCCAGATCCGCATTGGCATTTGGCACAGGTTTTACGCCGAATGCCCTTCCTGACGCAACTCCAGTGTAACCTGGAGAAACACACACAGCCGCTGGTGTTCCAAAGACGTCTCCCATCCAAGTACTAACCAGGCCCCGCACTGCTTAGCTTCTGAGATCTGATGGGAACAGACTCGCACGGAGCAGATCGGCTGCACTGATCTGCACTGTTCTGGCATTAAAATACCATTGTGAAGTATATTCTGGAAAACATGACTTCCACTATTAGCTGTATTAATGCACATTTTACATTAAGAACATGGCAGAACTGTGTCATTTTTTAGCTACTGTAGTAGAAAAGTGACTTTTCAGGCTACATAAGCTAATAGTAAGGGAAACCCTGCATAGCCCTGTAATGACCACACTGTGTACTGGGTGTCTGACCTCCCCAACATAAATGAGGCTGGGCTCCCAGCATAAATTATCCACTTACTTTTATTAGGGTGGATTTTTGTAATGCTGCATGAAGTCCGAAGTGGTTGCCAGAGCAACAGTAATTTTTACTAACATTTCTTGCTGTTTGCAGTCTGGTGTGTCCTTCAGCAGAGCTGCAGAAGCCAAATAAAATCATTTTTGGCACAAGCAGTGTGTAATGCTGTCGACCAGGCACTGATTCTACAGGCTGAGTGAGTCTGTGCCACATGAGTAATCTTGACACACACATTTACCTCATATACATTCACAGACTGCAGCACACTGACACACTCACTCACTCGTCTTCAACCGCTTATTCCAATTAAGGGTCATGGGAGGGCTGGAGCCTATCCCAGCAGTCATAGAGCGTGAGGCGGGGTACACCCTGGACAGGGTGCCAGTCTGTCACAGGGCCACATACAGACAAACAAACACTTTCACACCCACATGTACGGACAATATAAAGTTTGCAATCCACCTACCCTGCATGACTTTGGATGTGGGAGGAAGCTGGAGCACCTGGAGGGAACCCACGCAAACATGGGGAGAACATGCAAACTCCATGCAGAAAGGCCACAGGTGGGAATCAATCCCATGACCTTCTTGCTGTGAGGCAACAGTGCTAACCACTAAGTCACCGTGCCGCCCACACTGCCACAATTAATCAAAATTCTTCTAAAATGAGACTCACGATATTCAATCTAAGTCCAACCCTGCAAGACAAGTCTCCAGTCAGAGAAGACAGACTGCCAAGGTCAAGTTGAGCACAAGTCATCTGACATTTTTTTTGTCAGTAAAGTCCAAGTTCATGAGAAGTGAGCCTTGATATAACTGGAGTCAAAGTCCTCACTTCTGTCTTTTTGAGTTATCACATAGGCAATAATGTCTGTGCAGACACAGGCAGGTTAGGTCAGGAAGCATGTACTTGTACTATGCTTCACTACACCCACAACACCACAGAACCACACTGAGTCATGGATCTCAACCAACCAGGCAGACAAGTGCATCCCCACCAACAAGTAACCATCTATCTGCCACAGCCAGAAAGGACCATTTCCACTTGACGCAGGCCTCAACACTGAGACAGATGCATGCTGGACCATACCAAGAGAAATGCACCACGTGCTCAAAATATCAACGCTAATATTTAACTCACAATGCAAGAGATACTTTTCATTTCAGTCTCACTAAGTATTTGTATTTGTCTGACACAAACTGAGTCCAGCAGTATCCAAGAATCCTGTGAAGACACCTTGTACCACAGTATCACAGGCATCCACTAGTTCCCTGCTGGTTAGTGTCCACTAAGACAGGAAGCACCAGTGCACATGTGGAAAATGAAGGGAACAAGTGAAGTGATACGGCAAAGGAAGAGTATTGGGTTTGGGCCTTGAAAGAATCGGGCCATTGTTCTACTGTAAAAATATCTGCATCACCACACACCTCTGTCCACCGACCTCATGACTCCATCAGCAGGCATTTTTTGACCTGAAAGGCACAGGACCCAAAGCTATAAACATTACTGCCAAGATAAAGTTTGCTGCTTTCACCACATACAGATACACTTCTGATGGCTGAGTTCAGGAAGTAACTGAAAACCGGTCAATCCTCGTCATTCGAACTCCTGCTGCACTCATGCATGGATTCAGCAAAGATAACAGTATTGTCTGCCATATCAAGATCAATGAAACATCTCTTGCCAACAAAGGCAGCTTGGCACTTGTATAGCTAGAACAGACAGACAGACATACAGGGTTGACTGTATAACTTCAACCTTTCTGCCAGCAGTCACAAACAAAGCACAATTTAAAAAATTACAGCAAAAACTACAAACAACCCTCAGGGCAGTGGTGTTAAAGATCCAGACAGATTTTCAAGGCACAGTCAGTTTACAAAAACAAGGCTGCAAAGCAATTTAATTTCTGAATATGCACAAAGTAAACTTAGTACTTGTATAAATCTCATTTTGTGATATTAGCTGGTAGTGATAGTACCCTGCTCCAACTCTGGTGTCCTATATAGCATTCTATTCTGATTGTAGCACCTTCCCAAAACTGTCTTGAATGCACACACACTCTTCCTCCATAGCACAATCCATTTGTCTCTTTCTACTATCTTTATACCTTCCAATCATCTTCTATTTCAGACATGTCCTATTCATTTTCCTTCCCATTGTTCCATACCTACCTCCCTCCGTCGCTAGCTCCCTGCATCACAGACAACCTCCATCCATCTTCCTCTCAACTCTTCTTTTATTCTACAGATGCTACTTCTGGGTTTACATTCTGTGTGGTACACCCATTCCTCTCTCCTTCTATCTGCCACGTAGTTTATTGAGCTTTAATTGGCTCCCAGGGGGAAAAGAAAACTTTTTTGATGAAACGTATACTGATAGTGGGGAGACAAGCAATTATTTTATTATTGCACTCACATTAATGGGTTGATACACAAACACACATCCACAAAAGCATATTTTAAGACAAAACCCATTGTTGCTTTCCTGGAGTGTTTCCCCTCAGCAACTATTAAGTGTGTGTGTGTCCACACAAAAGGGGTAAAGAGTTGCACTGCTCTGAGGGTTCTAAAAGAATTGCCAACAGATAAACTTCCTAGTGTGTGTGTGGGTGTGTACATGTACGAATGCATGCAACTCTGCTAACTGTATGTACATGTGGTGCTTCAAACATGCACTGATAATATTAGGTGTTAAACAAAGCCACATATGAAAACGCAAAAACTTTCTCTACATGTACGTTTAAAGTAATGTGCAACAGTTTGAAGCATAATTAAGACGATGCCATAATTTGAATATTAGACAGGTCTAGCACGATACCCTCTTCCACAATATAGAGGAAAAACTTATGTTTCCCTCATGTCTGTAGGGCAAGATGTACCGGCTCAGGGTTACCCCCCTCCATGTTGATATAACACGTTGTGTTTCTCCAATTTACTACTAAATATCTAATCATGGCCGTGACTAGCTAAAGGCCATGTTTGTATTATGATTTCATTTTTGTTATGGCGGAGGTCCTTAAAATGGGGCTCTGAGAATGGAAAGGCAGAAGGCTCTGGTGGTACATTGCATGCTGTATCTTTCTGGAACTTCTCTAGATGCATCTGTTTCTGCAGTGACCAAAAATAAATCTCTCTGCATAGATATGTCTGACTCCTGATTGCTCCTTTGCCGCCGGTCTCATTTTATGCTGAACATCATCACAGAAATTCCACAACACGTAATCATTGGGCTGAGCCACATTTAATAATCATAACGTAGTCATCATGCATTTGTGATGAAAAGACTTGGCAGTGGAGTTTCTGCAGACTTTCCATAACCTGTATCACAGCTCAGCAGCCTTGTTTTTGCATCCTTTCTCTGCATCTGTTACATCATTTTCTGGGCAGAAACAGTCATCCACAGGAACCCCAATGGTCTGAGTAGCTCGGATGGAATAATGTAGTCAGTATTCTTTTTTTTTTTTTTTTTTGCTTGTTTTTTCTTAACCCTTGTGTGCTGTTCAGGTCTGTGGGACCTGTTTTCACTTTTGTTCAAAAGAAAAATAGTACAATAAATTACTTTTACAAGCTTAGAATCATTGGCTTTGGGTCATTTTCTTTGAAGAACATAAATCAAAACACATTTTCTATGACCGCACACCCAACACCCCCCCCCTACACATTTACATTACACACAACATGTTCGGGTCCCCTGGACCCGGAATTCATTCATAAATCAGAGGACCTGTGTACCTTTATTCCATAAAGGTACACAGGTCTGGGCCTATCTGGGCCTTCTGTGTGTGTGTGTGTGTGTGTGTGTGCGTGTGTGTGAGAAAGGGGTTGCGCAAATGTGTGTTTCTGCCAGTGCTGTTCCCACACAAGGCTGCAACATTGTATACTGAAAATTGAAACACTTTACCTCCTTTCTTGGGGGAACCAATATTTTTTTCTCCAGCTGCCAATCACAAATTAGGAATGGGACACAGTATAATTAGCTTTGCTTTGCCAGTGTGGGTCACTATCACAACTCATGAATATGGTGAAACAATTTTCTGCTCAGAGGGCCTTAGAGTTAATTTTTGAAGAGAGTGAAGATTTTGATGATGATGCAGAGGAAGAGGCTTCAGAATATGAAAACCATATTTCTGAAAATTCAGAGTCTGAAAGTGATTCTAAAGAAAATGAAATTGAACTTCAGCCATTTACAAAATGAAAATGAGTCACAGGACCAGCCTACCAAGAACCAGCCCCAGGACCAGCCCGTCAGGAGCCAGGCCCAGGACCAGACTGCCCGCAGTCTACCCCAAGGGGAGAAAAATGGGTGTCAAGAAACAGAGAAATTGAATGGTCTTCTTTCCCAAGGGATGAGCCACCTCGCATAGCTGCCAATATCATAAATGTGCAAGACATCAAGTCATCATTTGAACTTTTCCTCCTAGATTCAATTCAGAAAATTATTCTAGATTGCACTAATTTAGAAAGAAGATGCATTTTTGCAGAGAGATGGAGGGAGATAGATCCAACCCATTTGCAAGCCTACACTGGGCTTCTTATCCTAGCTGGAGTTTTTAGGTCAAAAGGAGAATCCACAAAGTCCCTGTGGGATGCAGAAAATGGAAGAGAACTTTTCTGTGCCACAATGTCCCTCGAAAAATTCCACATAATTTCCAGTATTATCCGCTTTGATAACCAAGATGACAGACCAGCTTGACGGCAGCGAGACAAGCTTGCGGCCATCAGGACAGTGTGGGATAAGTGGGTGCACCGCCTTCCTCTTTTTTACTACCTTGGTCCTAATGTCACCATGGATGAGCAGCTGATACCATTTAGGGGCCTCTGCCCCTTCAGGCAGTATATGCCATCTAAGCCTGCAAAATATGGTATAAAGATCTGGGCTATTTGTGATGCAGCTTCATCATATGCTTGGAACTTGCAAGTCTACACAGGGAAGCCGCATGGAGGAGCTCCTGAAAAAAATCAAGACATGAGAGTTGTCCTGGACCTGACTCAAGGACTCAGTGGACACAACATCACATGCGAGAATTTTTTTTTACTTCGCACAAGCTGGGACAGGAACTGCTACCAGCAGCAGCCCAGTCTCATGTTTTTTTTTGTTTTTTTGTTTTTTTTGGCGGGGGGGTATATGATACGCAACACACACACAGCAAAACTCTGCCCCTCATGTGCTGTATAGGCTGGTATGGAAAAGCAATGTGTTCAATTGGTTGAAGATTACTATATATGTGTTTAGTTTGTGTACTGTAACCTGACTGAATACAGTTAAAGTTTAATGAACTTCAGAGAAATCAAAAATTAATTGTTATGACAATTCTTAGACCATTTGTAAATTTGTTCTAGGCAAACCACTCAAATCTTGATCAAAATTGTTTCTGATTTTTTCTTATTACATGTCAGAAATTGACCAAAAAATGACTGGCACTTACTTATGAATGTAATGGGCAAATTAAACATGGGTTATGTTTATATTGCTTGTAAATTAAATGAATTAAACCTCTGTTGTGGATTTTAACAAAAAATGTTTTGATTGTATCGAATTACCTACCGAAAAATGCAGTGGGTCCAGCAGACCCACGAACACTAGCAGAATAACAAAAATATGAACAGCACACACTTAATGCATGGCAGAGCTGTTAAACTGTCAAGTATATAGACTGCATTTACTTTAGCATGCTTAAAATGTGCACCGTGCAAGTCCAGTATTTTGGAAAATACAAGTATGAGACAGGGACTCTGTATTGACAGAAACATAATATTAAATGACTGATTGGGGGCAAACCAAAAATTTTAAATTTTAAAACATTCCTCATAGAAACACTAAACCCTTTATGCAAATATACAGTAGGAGTCCAAAGCCTGGAAAAACTTTCCCACTTCAATGAATGAATTAATTACATTAAAGGTCTTTAAAATTTAAATTCCTCTCAGAAGTAATGTGGTATTAAGGAGGCTACATTTTAGCTTGGGGGATATGCTGTACTTTTGGTGGATTTTTGTAGGGTTTGTGGTACCAAGAAATGCTGTTCTTGGGATCATTACATTTTAAAGAAAATAAGCATCCATAGATATCCTGATAGTGTATTTCCATTTTGTTGAGACACTTCAGGGGGCACTTTGGTATTAAATGGCTAAGATCTGTGGTGTCAACATGCATCAAGCACCTATACATCTCCAAAGAAGTCATGATATTATAATATACTACTTTAACTAAATGAAAATACAACCCCAGTCCCAATGAAGTTGGGACATTGAATGAAATGTAAATAAAAACAGAATACAATGATTTGCAAATCCTCTTCAACCTATATTCAATTGAATACACCACAAAGACAAGATATTTAATGTTCAAACTGATAGACTTTTTTGTTTTTGTGCAAATATTTGCTCATTTTGAAATGGATGCCTGCAACATGTTTCAAAAAAGCTGGGACAGTGGCAACAAAAGACTGGGAAAGTTGATGAATGCTCAAAGAACACCTGTTTGGAACATTCCATAGGTGAACAGGTTAATTGGAAACAGGCGAGTGTCATGATTGGGTATAAAATGAGCATACCCAAAAGGCTCAGCCGTTCACAAGCAAAGATGGGCGAGGATCACCACTTTGTGAACAACTGCGTGAAGAAATAGTTCAACAGTTTAAGAACAATGTTTCTCAATGTTCATTTGCAAGGAATTTAGGGATTCCATCATCTACAGTCCATAATACAATCAGAAGATTCAGAGAATCTGGAGAACTTTTTACATGTAAGCGGCAAAGCCAAAAACCAACATTGAATGCCCATGACCTTTGATCCCTCAGGCGGCACTACATTAAAACCTGGCACACTGTGTAAAGGATCTTACCGCGTGGGTTCAGGAATACTTCAGAAAACCACTGTCAGTTAACACAGTTCGTCGCTACATCTACAAGTACAAGTTAAAACTCTACAATGCAAAGCGAAAGCCATACATCAACAATATCCAGAAATGCTGCCGCCTTCTCTGGACCCAAGCTCATTTGAAAGCAAAGTGGAAAAGTGTGCTGTGGTCTGATGAATTGTTTTTGGAAATCATGGATGTCGTGTCCTCCGAACAAAAGAGGAAAAAAGACCATCCAGATTGTTACCAGCGCAAAGTTCAAAAGCCAGCACTGAAAATGTGTGGGGCATTATGAAGCGCAAAATATGACAACGGAGACCCCGGACTGTTGAACAACTGAATTCGTACATCAAGCAAGAATGGGAAAGAATTCCACCTACGAAGCTTCAACAATGAGTGTCCTCAGTTCCCAAACGCTTATTGAGTGTTGTTAGAAGGAAAGGTGATGTAACACAGTGGTAAACATACCACTGTCCCAGCTTTTTTGAAATGTGTTGCAGGGATCCATTTCAAAATGAGCAAATATTTGCACAAAAACAATAAAGTTTATCAGCTTGAACCTTAAATATCTTGTCTTTGTGGTGTATTCAACTGAATATAGGTTGAAGAGGATTTGCAAATCATTGGATTCTGTTTTATTTACATTTTACACAATGTCCCAACTTCATTGGAATTGGGGTTGTATATATATATATATATATATATATATATATATATATATATATGTGACTAAAATTTCTGCATCAACTATATATATTTGTATTAAAGCCAATTTAAAGAAATATATTGCAAATCATGGAGCACACAGGGCTCACAAACACACTTACAAAATGAAGCAAAATGAGAGGAGGGACATATGGGCAGTCACACGGAGGTATATGCAGATGGAGGGAACCCAGCAGCAGAAGTGTTAAAATCCCCAAGTGAGTAGCCACAGTGATCCAATATCCCTGCTGATAGTCTACATAGTACACTCATGTATTACAGGAAACCTGACAACATGCAAACTAGAAGAGAATTCATTTAAGTGAATTTGATTGTAAAGGCCACCTGACACTTGTACAACTTTGATCCACGCACTCTGCCGAAATGGTTAACCAGAACTCTGTTTTTCTATATAGTAATATTGGTGAATTCATAAGGTGAGTACATGAAAATAAAGCAAAAATCTATTTCACAATGTTAAAGAAAAAGGCAAAAACATTTTAGACACTGACAGAGATGATCAGAAACCAGAATATAATCAACTCTTCCCTGAATAAAATTCATCATTATCCTGGATCAATCCTAAGATCCAGGCTATAAAAGACTGCCTGGACTTGGTCAAACTGTGGTCAAAGTGTATTTGTGGCACAAAACAGCTGAGTTCTGAAAACACGTTCAAAACCAGCACAAAATGCACCACCATTTCCTACTCTAAAGTGTTGTTTGAGCTGTTTGGTGAAGACAGTTATACTGTACACATGACACAAGTACTGGCACTCCTTGATAAATTTACAGTACATCACTTTAACATCCAGGTTTATGTAGACAAGTCGGAATGAATACATAAACATTTAAAAATCAAAGAATATGTATTAGAGTTTATTTACATCATCCCTAAGATATAAAAACACTACAATATGGTATGGTAAATATATCAAGAGCAGACAGGTCTCAAAAATTGGAGACAGCTGAAAGAATCCACAAAGACACCCAAGACAACTCTGAAGGAATTAATGCTGTGATTGAAGAAACCGGACACAGCATAATGTTTGGTTGCTTTCGAACTGGGAATTTAATATGAAGGTCCATATTTAGATAGAAGTTCTATGGGTCCATTTCTGCTCTGTTCCAAACATTTAGATCCCAGAAAGACCTCGAGTCTAGATACATACAAGATAAGTGTGAGCTCAATTGGGTGCGTGTGTGTGTGTGTGTGTACGCACGCGAGCAAGCGAGCGACCATTTGAGCAGCAGGTATTGTCCCTGTCAGTTTCTTCCTTGTTGCCAAAGGCAACAGCATGACCCAGCCATGCCAACCATCGTAATTTTGACCCCTGACACTCTTGTGAGATACAGCATATGTGACTGACTGGTGGTCAGTCACATATGCTTTGCTGATTCCACTGTGTGTGTGTCTGTGTGTGTGTCTGTGTGTATGTGTGCGTGCGAGTAAGCAAGAGAATTTATGCACGGGCATGTGGACATATTCTGGCAGTGGAATAAGTCACACAGGAAACTGTACAGTAGAAACATCTCACCCATTCCGACTGACACCATTAATGTAGTGAAGGATGGGTATGTTCTGGACAATTGGTACTGTAAGTCTGATTGGCACACTATGATTGTCCTTTTAATATCTCAAGTGTATGGAATGTCTTTTAGTTTACAGCCCAGATTTGTTCAATAGCGAGGAGTCCTCTGTGTATTTTGGTGTCAGCACGTAGCTGCTTTTGGCCACTAACAGAGACTTTCTTTGATCAAGAAGCAGTCAGGCTATGTGGGAGCTGTCATTCAGCTGTCAGTGGATGTCAGGGTACTGGAGAGCAAGACAAGTTTAGGAGAAGTGGGCATCAAAAGGAGGTAGCATGTCTATCAGGTTCCCTCTAGTAATTTTTGAAAGTATGTGTGCCATTTTCCTGATAAAAATAAGTCTTTTTAGTACTGCATTGCTTATGCTTTGCAAGAGATTAATTAAAATGAGGATTTTAGTTCAGAAAATGGCAAATATAGTCGTGCTCAAACGTTTACATACCCTGGCAGAATTTTTGGCTTTTAGGCCATTTTTCAGAGAATATGAATGACAACACAAAAACTGTTTTTTTTCACTCATGGTTAGTGATTGGGTGCAGCCATTTATTGTCAAACAGCTGTGTTTGCTCTTTTTAAATCATAATGACAAGAGAAACTATCCAAATGTCCCTGATCAAAAGTTTACATACCCCTGTCCTTAATACTGTGTATTGCCCCCTTTAACATCAATGGCAGCTTGGAGTGTTTTGTGGTCATTGTGGATGAAGCTCTCTCATGGTAAAGCTAACACTGAATATGTCTTGGACTTTATTTACATCAATTACGAAGAAATACAACCCGCATGGCACTCTATGGTAAATTCAAAGGATTCAAGGATTCAAAAGAATTTTATTGTCATATGCACAAAGGAACATGTTCCCTGCACAATGAATTGTGTCTACTGCATTTAACCCATCCTGATTGCCAATTAGGAGCAGAAGGCGCCCGGGGACCAGCTCTAGATGTACATCCCTGCTTTAGGTCACAGCAGGGCTGAGCAAACCATCTGCATGGAGTAGACAGTTCTCAAAAACTGAGTGACTGTGCAAGAAGGAGAAGAGTGAGGAAAGCTCCCAAGACACCCAGATAACCTAGAAGAAGATATAGGCTTCTGTGGCTGTGATTGGAGAAATTATGCACAGTGAAAGCTTTGCATTTTGCATCACCAGTGAAGCAAAGAGTAAGTGATAGTGTCTTCTTTACTGTGTCAAAGTTTTGAGCATGCACAAAACTTTCTGATGGACTCACCGTACATCAGCTGACAAGGAATGCATTTAACCAATGACAAAAGGACTTGTAGAGGACAGAAATGGACAAGAAAGGACATCAAAATTTCATATATATTACTCACTCATATGTTTCCTCAATCTGTCATAGTGTGAGAAACACTTAAGACTTCTCCTTGTAAGGGATGAATTAGACTCGAGCTCATGCACTCTTGCACACCTCCGCTTGCAGCACCAGTTCTTTCCGCTCCCCTAACCCATGCAGCTCACCCAGAATGAGTATTGTTATTTTTGCATTTCCTCATTGTAGGATGAATCAAGATATACCTTCTCATACATTAATAATTATAATTTATTTTCATTTTATAGCGCTAAATCACAACAAACCTGCCTCAAGGTGCTTCACACAAGTAAGGTCTAACCTTACCAACCCCAGAGCAAGTACACAGGTGACAGTGGTAAGGAAAAACTCCATCTGATGATTTCAGGAAGAAACCTGGCGCAAAGGGGTGATCCTCCAGGGCTCAAATTAGCACATGCATGTGCTAGTTTGTGCACGTATTATTCGAGCAGTGCACGTAATTTTATACTGCACTAGCACTGGTGCAAGTAACTTTATCCAAGTTTTATCAACTATAAGCACTAGTAGAATGAACCAATAAAGGAATAAATAAGGAAAAAAACAATTTCCAGTGCTGTGACGATTCGTTAGTGCGCGCATGTGAAAAAAAAAGAAGAAAACTATCTGCCGCTGCTGCTCTTCCCTCAAACTCTGTCATAACCACACCGGACCTGCTTTGAGTTGCTTTTCAGCCCCTTTCACACCGGGGCTGCTCCCAGTTGCGTCGTGTGTTGTCATGACGACGCCACATGGAAGCAACTCAGTGCCGAGATGATGCAGCTTAACGCCACAACAGCGCGAGAGGCGCAAAGGACGAAGCAAATCGGACACCGAAAATTAAACATGTTTAATTTTTGTTGGCGTCCTCTGCTCGATGCAGAATTAAGTGGTTTCAGCGCAGGTCAGAGCAACAGGATGGTACTCAGCATGACTAGAAGCCACACACTCACAAGACAACATTACCCAATGCCAATGTATGATTCCTGCTGTGTTCCATTGTTCCCGCGGTATAAATCACGCAGGATTGTTTTTATACCGTGTACACAATGAAGTAAAAACTACACACTCAAAAAAAAAGCACAGAAAAAAAAATGCTGATTGCAGCAGCTGCTCCTCCTTGCTCCTGCTCCTTTGTGAAAAGGAGCAGGAGCAAACACTTTTAAACACTTTTGTGAGAAAACTCACAAAAGTGTTTAAATAAAATCCATAAGTCCTGCTCACAGACTGATTGCCAGAGACAGGACATGTCCTCATCTAGTAAAAAGTCCGGACATCTCAAGTCCACTCATGGACTGTTCGTTCACGCATGCACATGTGAACAATTAAAAGAAAAAAAAAAAACTGTCTGGCTGCAGGCAGTTAGTTCCTTGCTCTCCGCTCAAACTCTCTCATCACTGTGTTAAAAAAAAAGGACATAAGTCCTGCTCACAGACTGACTGCCAGAGACAGGACATGTCCACATGAAATACAACTCCAGACATCTCCGCATTTACTCACAGACGGTTCGTTCGCATGCATGCGTGCGTGCATCTCGCTGTCACAGGAGGAAAGATAAACTATAACAGAACTCAGAGCGCAGACCTGCAGCTCAGCATAAGAACAAATATAAACTAGAAGAGAAATCAGAGTGCACAGTCTGTCTGCAGCCAAACTGTGCACTTTGATTTCTCTGTGCAGAGAACCTGTAGGCTCCATCATCGTCTCCTCTCTGCCCCCCTGCTGGGCGCACCTGATGCAGACATTCCTGCGTCGTCATGACGCAACAGGAAGCAACTCGAAATGGGCCCGGTGTGAAAGTGACTTTTGGTTGTGCAAGTAACTTTTTTTGGTGCACGTAATTTTTTTGTTACTAGCACCAGTGCAAGTAGGTTAAAAAAATGTATTTTGACCCCTGTCCTCTGTTTGGGCCATGCTACCCACACAATTGACAAAACAATTTACAAAACGAATATACAGGAAATTTTGCCGGTGATAATATGAGCCTATGTGAATTCCTTTGGAATTATATTACAGTTAAAACTCTACAGTTCAACAGGATCATGTCAAATTAATGTTGGATTTTCCACTTCAAACTGCTTCAAAGTTGTGAGATATACAATCAGTTACTGAAAAAATCAGTTTGGATGACAGCAAAGTAATTGCATGACTCCTGCTACAGGTCTGGACAACTCATAAATTCTGTTCATATCCAAGGAAAAAAAAGGTGAATGCAGGAATCAGATGGACACACCATATGGATAAAATATTATTATTATGAGCGGTTCTTGAATGAGGCCCAATGATTTGAAAAGGTGCTGTCATGTATTTGGAGCGAACTAAAAAAAAATTACTGCGAACTAAAAAAAATTCTAAAAAACACAGAAAAAATAAATGTCCAACAAAATCTGGTAAAGTTCTGCAAAAGTTCTGCAGCAAATTTAAAAACAAAGTTCTTCCTAATCGTGTAAGTTCAGGAAACTGTTCCCAAGGGTGATTTGAGAGCATTGATTTCTCTCTGAATGATGCCGAAAGACTGCCCTTTAAAAGGTGAATGATGTTAAAAACAGTAGACTTGGTGTGAACACCTGAAATGGAGCCCAGCAGCACATTGCTCTTGATGCAGTGGTAAACGTAGTCGTAGCTCTGCGGTTTGAGAGGCGAACCAGTAGACAGGATGGTATGGAGAGACTGAAGGTTGTGTGTTTCCACTAGAGAGGGGAACAGAGAGAGAAAGAGATTTCAGAAAAATCAAAGTGCCACAGGAAGAGATGTGTACTGACTATACAATTACTGACTCTATACAATTAGACTTTGTGCATACTCTGTAGTGCACAAAGCCTCTGTCAAGATTGAATCCATAAATAAATGTTGCATAATGACAATTATTAAATTATGATGTTAACAAGAGCATTCATATACATATCCCCAAATTATCAAAGTGAAAAGACCTGCAAACAGAAAAAATATAGAGATGCTGCACTGCTGTGTAAAGATGGCAATCAAACCTGACAGAAATACACAGGTGACAAACTACGGTAAGACTACAAACAACTCTTGTTTTATTGTCCTGACTGGAACTCGGATACTGTATTCGCACAGTGGCAAAAGCAAAAGAAAAACAAAAAGGTCATACATTTCAACAGTCTCACATATACAAACACACTGACACATGTTAATAAAAGCATATAAATTGCATAGCACTCTTGGGTTTCAATAAATTCTTAGCATTTGAAAAACTTCAGTTATGACTAGATCATATTGCTGAGTCATCATGTTTTTTTTTGGTTTATCATTCAACTAGGGTCCTAGTTTTTGGAAATCCATCCTAATGCAATGGAGTATAAAAATGTCAAAGGTAGATGTGGGTGAAGTTTTTGATCAAATACAAACAACCATTGTTTTTCATTGCTTTCTAGCAAAACCTCATCAGGATATGATACAGGACTATGGGCTTGCAAAAAAGTTGTAACCCTATTGTCCATATGTGATATCGGGACATTCTACATAAAAATGTGCATAAAAAGCATGGTTTCAAGATCATATCTACAGTGCATTTAGGGGAAGTCCAACTCCACTTTGCTATTTACATGGTATAGATTCTCTTGTTTTATTGTCCTGACTGGAACTCGGATACTATTCGCACAGTGCCAAAAGCAGAAGAAAAACAAAAAGGTCATACATTTCGACAGTCTCACATATACACTGACACATGTTAATAAAAGGATATAAATTGCATAGCACTCCTGGGTTTCAATAAATTCTTAGCATTTGAAAAACTTCAGTGGTGACTAGAATGCTGAGTCATCATGTTTTTTCCCCCCCTTTTTTGTTTATTATACAATTAAGGTTGTAGTTTTTGGAAATCCACCTAAATACAACAGAGTATAAAAATGTCAAACGTAGACATGGGTGAAGTTTTTGATCAAATACAAACAACCATTGACTTTCATTGTTTTCTAGCAAAACCTCATCAGGATATGATACAGGACTATGGGCTTGCAAAAAAGTTGTAACCCTACTGTCCATATACGATATCGGGACGTTCTACATAAAAATGTGCATGAAAAGCATGGTTTAAAGATCATATCTACAGTGCATTTACGGTAAGTCCAATTCCACTTTTCTATGTACATGCTATAGATTCACTTGTTTTATTCGGATATTGTATTTGCACAGTGCCAAAAGCAGAAAAAACAAAAAGGTCATACATTTCAACAGTCTCACATATACAAATACACTGACACATGTTAATAATAGCATATAAATTAATAAGGTTCAGCAGTGGAAGTTCACCCTGTAAACACACACACACACACATGCACAGTAGGAACCCTTGCTAACCCCCTCCATGCCTCCAGGTGTCCAGCGCAAATGTCAATAATTGAGAAAAGGGCGTATCTGTGGGGCTCCCAAGAAAGCAGTACTTCTACCCTTCCCAATACATAAGAGGCAGCCATGCTCTCTCTGTCTCTCTGACAGTATCTTGTTGAAAACAGTCTGAAATACAAACACAAATGAAGGTACCATGACTAATCACGTTGACCTTATAACAGCACACTGGGAACTGAGACTTTCTGACCTGTTTATGCAAGGAATATGATTTTGAAAATTGAAATTAAGAGACAAGAGGAGCCCAAGAAGACAAAGAAGATTGAACAGGGATGAAAAGATGTAAAAGGCAAGGGAAGAAAAGGATAGGAATTACAAAGGGTAGGAATGACAATATCATGGAAAAAGGGAAAATGGAACTGCTCATTTTTAGGAATAAAGATAGTTTAAGCAGTTACAATGAAGAGTCAAAGAGAATGCAAACAAACAACTGAAAGATCCATATGTAATTATTTAAACCCAAATCCACCTTATATTAACAATTTAACTGATATTTTTGTGCAACCCTTCACCACTACCACCACTAGGAATGGGTATTGATTAAGATTTTATCGATATCGATACCGTTATCGATTCCGCTTACCGATCCGATTCCTTATCGATTCCCTTATCGATACCTCTTGCGAATGTTCTGTGTACTACAAGTAGGCTTTACACGTTTCTATTTCAACAACATTTTACTGAGTCTTAAAGTAAATCAATATGAAATTGGTCACTGGATCCTTAAACTCTGGATATAACAAACTCCACATGGTGGATCCCTTATCTCTAGACATAAATAGAAATAAACAAAATCTGTAGTTTGTGTCAAAAGCATTTCCTTTCAGACGTTACTGGCATGAATGTCTTTCCATACATCTGAGCGGAGCTCTTGCAGCTGACTGTGCTGCACGTCAGGATGTAATTCATAAAGAATGCAGGATGTCTCAATTTGGGAGGAAAAAATGTTTTAGTCGATTGTACTTTATTGTCTGTATTACAGTGTTTGGAAAGAGGTGTCATATTATTTAAAGCAGCAATTTGTTTTGAAGTTATTAATTCCGCGCGGACTCTGTCTCTGCAAATAGCCGCGCAGCATTTGGAGTTGTGCAAATAGAACAGAGGACGATTCTCATTTCTTGACTGCAACAAGACAAGAGTCCCAGTTAGTGACTTTAATCCCCACAAAAGTGACTCACGGTTAACATATTTTAATGGCTTTGAGAGGGGTTAAGAAGCACACTTGCCACTTCTGAAGAGCAGCGAATCAAAGAACCAACAAGCCAGCAGATTGAAGCATTGCTTCATTGGTTCATGCTTCAAAGTGGAGTCGCGCTGCAGAAGCGGTTGATTACAGAACCGCTGCAGGGTCTGCAATCAACAGAGAAATTGTCATTTTCCTGACAAACACCCTCAAAAACAGCGGACGCTCTGAAGGGCCGATAAGGGAATCGTTAAACAAAAAGACTATTGATACTGGTGGATCGAATTATTTTTTAACGATACCCAAAAAGAACTGGTTCTCAATACCCAACCCTAACCACCTACGCAAAACAAGGCAAACTGTGGTGGCTCGCCGCTGTTAGATACTTGGCAACATCTCACAACACAATTTCAGTCAGAGATCTCATATATTTGTTTGCACAGGACCAAAAGTCTACAAAGAAAACTGTGTTTCAATATCTCTCAATAATGTAGGTCCTGAGATATGGTCACTAATGTAGTGTTTAAGACAATGGCTTCTGATTTGACTTTGAACTTTGGCGTATGACCTTGACATGACCTGTGTTGTGAGAGGACTGCTCAAAGAGCTTATCCATTAAATTTGGTGAACATGCTCTTTGCATTCTGAAGATATCGCCATGGACAGACAAACACACATGGCCATTACAACAGCCTCTTTCTGCTTTGCAATGAGGCAAAACACTGCCATCCCTGCAAACCAGCCGCAAAAGTCTAAATACATAAATAAGCTGTGTCTGATTAACCACATAAAACACATTTTGCTTATAGTTGATGAAATATGTACCTTAAAAAAATATCACAGCAATCCCAAAGCAATTTTAGCTTTGAATTTAACATTCTTATTTTATCTAAATAACACGGAGAAAAAGGCAGTCTGAATTTGAGCAGGAAGACTAACAAGCCAAAGCCCAACTTTAATTGTGTTTGGGGACCTGTTTTTCTCAAAGGCACTCTGGTACTAAAAGCAATTAGTTGGCTTTAACCATCACTCACGTGAACTGTAATAACAGCACGTTTTACTCATCTGAGTCTGTGTCAAACCCCAGAACATAGGGTAAACTGTTCATATGACGCACAGGGAATGACATAAAGGACAATTAGGGCCAAACAGCAGCATCATCATTATAATCATTATCACATCCATCTGCTTCTACCGCTTCAGGATTCATTTTCAGAGAGTAGGTGTGTGTTAATGAATTCAAGTACGAATCACCATGACCATGTGGATACTAGGAATGTCCTGTTTTTTATGTGGAGCATCTTATACTTCTAAGAATTTAAAATATTTAAAAGTACTTCTTTGTCCTTTTTAATAACATTACACGGCACACCCATGACTATTCAAAAAACTCACAGTACAGCCATTTAACTATCTCTGACAGCCGAATAACTGCAATAAGGAAATACACCATCACATTCTTAATGGGCTCCTACAGCAGCAATGGTGTCACCATCATCAATCTTTACTTTTACAGAAAACTGGCACACTCTGCTGCTTTTTCAAGAGTGGTAGCCTTTAATTTAGAGGCATATCGATCCTGGCGTGGCACTTTTACATTTATGCATATACATTTACTTTTTCTCAGGTGATTCACAACTGAGGAAAAATACAGAACAAGCTTGAAAGGGATCAGGAGGTGACTTCAGCTGCTGCACATATTTTTCATTCCACTAGACATAAGCAGAGATAGTTGAGGTGCATGAAGCTTTTATTTTTGCATGTTGCATTTGTCATTTTGAAAGATCCTTGTGGACACTTTGCGCAATATAATTTTCTTAAAAATGAGGATGCACTGATGCCAGTATCTGGGATTCAGTTGGCATACTGCCTTATATAACTGTATTACACCTCGGTCACACGGCAAAAGCTGGACAAAGGATAAAAAGTCAAAAATCATTGCAAAAAGGTGGATGAAATATCCTGCACTTTTCCCATCACCAAAAAGCCTGCAAATCAAGTGAACTCAAACAGAACTTAAAAGGAAAAGAAAAACAAAGCGAACATCAATCTCGAAGCTTTAAACGAAATGAAAACGAAACATTTACGATGACGTGACCGAAAGCGGGTATCCAACCCAGCACAGCCAGCCTTGTCCCCATTTCTGTAGCACTTGCAGGTGCGAAATTTTGTTTTTCTTGACAACAGGCAAAAGATTTGGTTGTCTTCACGACAACAAGTTTTGTTTGTCTTTACATTCTGAGTTCTCACGGCATGTCTGTACCTTGTTGTACATTTTGTTTGTGATAGTACTTGTCCTGACGAGTACCTTTGACAAGTCCATGGCATCAGCCATGGGCAACTGTCCGTGTCAGATGAAGGCTACTCCCGAAGACACGCATATGCAGGTCAGCCACAAACAGTTGAAACATGCGTAAATAGTTGATAAAACATTCTTAACGTTATTGTTTCTGTATTAAAACATTGCTTTTTCTTCCCAAACAAGAACAATTCATTAGCAATACAAGGATGTCTCGTTCAGCTCGTTGAATCTTTAGTTATTGATTCGCTCAGATATCGTCACGTCAACCTTCATTCAATACGTCAGACTTGGGAGGTTGAATGAAGCTGGACGAAAGTCAAATGAAACGCTAATGTTACAAAAACTGAGCAAACGATAAGACACCATCAAGAACGAAAGCAAAACGAAATAGAGATGAATTGAGGCTGTTATAGGTATTCGTTCAAATTTTTCAACAGTTTAAAAATTCTGACGAAGCACCAGCTGCAGGATCAAAGCTGAACAAAGATTAAACGATGCCTCCAAAGTCAACGAAAGTCCAGGTTTCTTGTTTCGTTTGGGCTTTGTTGTCCTTCGTTAGTGCTGTCTAACCAGGGCTTTACTGCAATTACCCTTGCAGTAGATGGACAGGAAGGCAGAACAGAGGAGTAAGAGATTTAGACATGTTTTAAAATACACACAAATGACAAAAATAAAGACAATTGCAACCATTGCTCTGCAAAAGGGAGAGTGAAAAGTAGCTACAAAAAGATAAGCTGTGATAATGAGGATGCACAGCTTTAAGAAAGGATGCCAGTCACTGTGACTCCATAGGCGTATTAACCTCAAAAGTGTGATTCTTATGACCAGTGGGCTGCTGAGATTTCTGACCAAACAATGACCAGGACAAAATTTGAATGTGAATTGCAATAAATGAATATTAATTCACTCACACACTGTTTCTGAGGAATAAAGTTGTATCCTTAATAGACAAATATCAGCACTTGAGTGCTTGGTATCAGTGAGCATGAATATTAAGTGATCTATAATATGTCTAGAAGTTGCTTCATGCTCTCTGAAGACCATCAAGTTTAGTTTTCACCTCTTTTTGTCACACAAGTTTGACAAAAACTGATATCAAGCACTCAAGTGCTCGTATTTGTCCATTAGGGATACAACTTTTTAATTTTATTCTTCAGAAACAATTTCCTGTATCACATTTAGATGGTCCTGTATGCATAAGTAAGGACAGTGAACTCATGTTTGAGCTATCTTTAAAAATGTTCACCGATGAAATCATGTTTGTATTATGCAAAACTTGTTTGAATTTGGGCAAGGTTGCATAGCACTCCTGGGTTTCAATAAATTCTCAGCATTTGAAAAACTTCAGCGGTGACTAGGCTGTATTGCTGAGTCATCATGCCCACCCCCCACCCCTTTTTTTGTTTATTATTCAACTAGGGTTCTAGTTTTTGGAAATCCACCCAAATACAACAGAGTATAAAAATTTCAAAGTTAGCCATGGGTGAAGGTTTTGATCAAATACAAACAACCATTGATTTTCATTGTTTTCTAGCAAAACCTCATCAGGATATGATACACGATTGTCCATAGGAGATATCGTGACATTCTACATAAAAAAAATGTGCATAAAAAGCATAGTTTCATATCTACAGTGCATTTAGGGTAAGTCCAACTCCACTTTGCTATTTATATGGTATAGATTCTGAGCACCAAATGCAACATGCACAGGGGTTGTAATCATTCCCTTAATCATGGGTGTGTATCAGACATAACATGAAATAAGCCATCACTTTGTCATCCATTACACTGTTTAAGAGCCAGCTGTACTGCAACCTAGTGCATTGCTATTGAGACTGCAAAATTAAGTGAGAGGTTTTCTGTTAAGAAACCGGACCTGTGCACAAGCAGATCATTTACAGGCGTAGCCACCAAAGCTCCAAGAGGTGACACAGCAAGAGTAAGGTGAAGTTTTTGATTTTTTTCCATCACTGTTGACTTTTATTTTGTATTTTTTTAAAATTCAGCTTTGTTGTTGTTTGATGGGGAAGCACGGCGACTTAGTGGTTAGCACTGCTGCCTCACAGCAAGAAGGTCATGGGATGGATTCCCACCTGTGGCCTTTCTGTGTGGAGTTTGCATGTTCTCCCCGTGTTTGCATGGGTTCTCGCCAGGTGCTCCAGCTTTCTTCCACAACCAAAGACATGCAGGTTAGGTGAATTGGAAACTTTAAATTGCATATACAGTGGTCCCTCGCTATAACGCAGTTCACCTTTCGTGGCCTCGCAGTTTCACGGAATTTTTTAGTCCAATTTTGCATGCTTTTTTTTTTTTTTTACAGCGCATTGTGTTTTGCGTCCTCATCAAGCAGGCCGGTCGCGGCACCTCGAAGGGAGAGTATGCGCATTGTGTTCTGCGTGTCTGTTTACAAAAATCTTTTCGTCCAGAAGAAAAAAGAGCGCCAACAACTACCCATAACTGTGTTCTTCACTCGGAAAAAGACACCTGCACCGAGGAAAAAGGCGAGACAGCGGTGCGGCGCCAGTACGAAGAGGTGCGATCAGAGGAACTGTGAAATACTGGTCAGTCACTATTAATAATTTCTTATGTGTCCCATGTCGTAGGGTGATTGTTAAAATTAAATTAATTAGTTCTAAAAGCCATCATAATTATTTATAGGAAAACGTTCGATTTTTATTTCTCAAAAAAATGTTTGGGCCTGAAAACAGGTTGGTCTTATTTTTCTACTAAGGTTTGAACTTTGAGTGTTTACACACAAGAGAAAAGTGAGAAAATGTTAATGCCTGTTTGAGAAAAGTGTATAAAGTGTGTAGTGAGGGGTTTTACAGCCTTAAAACGTCTATAATAATTGTAAAAAATAACGCTGACTACTTCACGGATTTCGCCTATTGCGGGCTATTTTTAGAACGTAACTCCCGCGATAAACGAGGGACCACTGTATTGTAATTGTAATTGTCTATATGTTGCCCTGCAACAAATTGCCATCCTGTCCAGGGTGTACTGTGACTCACATCCTGCTGGGATAGGTTCCAACCCCCCTGTGACCCTTAATGGGAGTAGGTGGGTTGAAGATGAGTGAGTGTGTTGTTTGATGCAGTAATGTGCATCCTTATTTGTAGAAGAAGAATACATGTGCATCTTGAACCTGCCTATATAAGGAATTATATAAATATTGCATCAGACGAACAGCTCTGAGGTCGGCTTCAGAAAGGTTTTTGTTACAACCACTTTCTACTGCATCATGACAGCAATGCACCATGGCTACACCTGACTATGTGGCCATTTAAGACCAACACACTTAGGGGTGCAGAGATGAATGCAAGCATTCTTACTACTGACAAAGCAGGGCTGCTGGCCGTGAAAATGACAAATGTGTCAGGCGTAAACTTGTAATGACATTAGCAATGTGCTGTCCACACCTGGTGGAAGATACAGCCGTTAGGGACACTGAGGTAGCGAAATTAGACATTACTCACGGACAAACAACAGAATTCATGAAATCATAGATCAGACTGGGTTTAGGCAAAAGGATGGAGAGTAAGTCTCTGCCTTACTGACCATCATGAACATGATACAGGTGGTTAACTGAAACAGGTTCAGATACATTAAGAATGGTGTGACAGGTGCTCATTTGAATGATTGAAGATGAGGCACAATGACACATTCTGAATGACGTAAACGTTTTCAAATGTGCTGCTGGCAAACCAGTACAGGTGTTAAGGCATAAGATGGCAAAAGCTTGTACAAGGGGCAGTTTTACTGCTGTTTAAATAAATCTGACTCTGATTTGACCAAATTGGTAACCTGCAAGGTTCAGAATGCTGTGGGCTCTGTCTCCCCCACACACAATGCATCAAGAGCACTGCTTTTGTCGCTCATACTTCTCACTGAAGAAAGCAATGAAGTTTAGATGCAACTTGGGACTGTATCAGGACCGCAAAGACAAAATGGAACAGAGGAATTAAGTTGATATATGCAATAAAAAGCCACTGAGCAAGTCTTTGCTGCGCTGTGACACGACAGCACCTGTGATAACTTGGCTTCGCTCGCTATCACATACGCAGCAATATTGTTGTCATGGCACCATCATAACACAGACTAAATGTCTTAGATTTGGAAGATAAATGACAAGCCATTATCTGACTGTATGTGTTGCCACTGGCCAATACAGCTCAATCAATCAATCAACAGTTATTTCTATAGCCCTTTACAGCAGCCAGATGAGCGTCCAAAGTGCTTTACAGTAAAATCAAGAACTCACAAAAATAAAAACAAATATACAATAGAGTTAAAACGGCACATAAAACAAAACATGTCGCAGCACCACCAGGTATTAAAAGCCAGTTTAAATAAATAAGTTTTGAGCTTTGATTTAAAAAGTGATGCATCAGAAATAGTGCACAAATCAGGATGTAACTTGTTCCACAGTTTGGGGCCAGCTACTACAAAAGCACGAAGGCCCCAGAGATTGCATTTTGACTTCATAAAAACTAAGTAAAGCTGACCAGACGCCTGCAATGTCCTACAGTAAGTGCAGAGAGTTAAAATTTCAGAGGTAGGTGCATGGCCATTAATAGCTTTAAAAACAAACATCAAAATCTTAAAATCAATTCAGAAATGAACTGGAAGCCAGTGGAGTGAGTACAGTACAGGGGCAATATGCTCACGTCTGGAAGTATTTATTAAAAGACAGCAGCAGCATAAAGCGCATTACAGTAATCACGGCTGGAGCTGATGAAAGCTTGAATGGCCATCTGAAGATCACATCTACTGAGGAGGACTTTACTTTAGCCAGAAGACACAGAAAAAAACTTGTTTTGAAAACAGAGTTTATCTGTTGATCGAACCTTAAACAGCTATCAAATATCACTCCCAAATTCCTGACAGCTATTTTTATATAATTAGCCAGATCATCGAAGTTTGATGGTACCGCATTTGGCACGCCAGTGTGTCCAGACACAATGGCCTCTGTTTTACCATCATTCAGGTAAAGGAAATTTTGGGACAGCCACTGCTTTATATCATGAATACAATTAAATAATAACAACAGAGCATTAATTTCATTCATCCTCACAGGCAGATATATTTGCAGATCAATTGCAAAACAATGAAAGGACAGCGTGTGCTCAGCTATAACTGACCCCCAATAGCAATATGCACAATGAAAATAGAACAAGGCCAAGAATAGAACCCTGTGGGACTCAACAACAAAGAGTAGCAATTGATGAGGAGAGGTCACCAATCATAATGGAAAAACTCTTCTCAGCCAAATATGATTTAAACAACTTTTGTGTGTGTCTGCGTCGACTGTGACCACAACTCACTGGGTTTCAGGTTCCTCTCTTGCAGCACAGACAGCCACTTAGCCCCAGTGCCGAAGATAGTGATGCTGACAAAGAAAGACAGAAAGACAGAAGAAAGACATGATTTTCCCACAAGGTGTAGTCAAGCAAAATGTAATATTCAATGATTGCATGTTTTAAAATAAACATGTTATAGTTTAGCACAACGCACCATATTTTGCGGATTATAAGCAACACTGGAGTATAAGTTGCACTTTATTTCTGTATTATCAGCTCTTTAAAGTGGGATTTTGTGCACTGATTTAATGTACTTTTTATTTTTGACAATTACTGTATTATTCAGGTTTTATTTTTGGTTTGTACTTTAATTACAAGAAAAGCCCAAAATTAATAGCAAGTATAATTATTATTAGAATAACAATGTCATTTTCCAGTGTATAATTTGCAACACAGTATAAGTCACAGGACCTCCAAAACTACTAAAAAAAGAAAAGTGATTTCTATTAAACAAAATATGGTATACTTTTGATTAAAAAAAAAAATGAATTGCAGCAGCATTTGTCAACATTGACAAACACCACAATATGTTCCATATTGTAACAAAAAAGAAGAAAAAACTGAAACAGAATGATAACCAAAGAAATAAAAAAACAGCAATACTCTTATAAATATCCATGTCCATAACCGTGTAGTAGCTAACTTTCAAACTATCTATCTCTAGACCAAACTGCTGTATGAACAGTTGGAAGGACAGACTTGTCAAAAGAGTAAGATATTGCCATTCTTTCTCATCCACAGCACTTTAAATTCTGTTTTTTATGTATGTCACAGCTAAACTCATCTCTGTGTTCTTTACTGCATCATAAAACAGAAACAAAATACATAGATCCAGAACTTGAAACAACACCGGTATATCATTACTTATGGCTGTAAAGTCTAAATGCTCAGGGTCACTTTGGAAAGTATGGCATTATATATTAAAGGTCCAATTTCAAGCTGTGATTGAATTTCAAATGTAATTTAAACAAGATGATCTATCAGCCAAAAGGAAAAAAAAAAAACTCTACTGTGATACAACAAATTAGAACTTCTTTATAAAGAATATTCTGTTGATTTGACAAAGAGTAAATTTCTCTACAAGTACCTATACTATTCAGGCTGATGCATCTGATCCCTCTTTGACTTACCAAGAGTATAATAGTGTTTTATGTTCATTTTTTTTAATGAACAAAATATACTAGTGTAGCATATCATTGTGGCAGGGATCACAATTTTTTGTATTAATTTGTTATAATTGTTACTTGGCTGGGTAGCATGGTGGCTTAGTGGTTAGCACTGTTGCCTCATGGCAGTAAGGTTGTGGGGTCGCTTCCCACCCGGGCCTTTCTTTGTGGAGTTTGCATGTTCTCCTGTGTTTCCGGGTACTCCGGCTTCCTCCCACTTACAAAGACAAGTAGCTTAGGTGAATTGGGAAGTTTAAATTGACCGCAGGCGTGCGTGCAGGTGTGAATGTATTTATATGTCTATATGTGGCTCTGCCATAGACTGGTGTCCTGTTGAGGGTGTACCCCTCCTCACATGACTGCTGGGATAGGCCCCCCGTGACCCTACTTATAATTACAACTGATTATGTTAGCTGATTCTTTACATTTTGTTGTGATCTTCATGGTGCTTCACCTAGTAGCGTTAAGACACTGTATGTGATCAAACTGTAAGTGATCTTGGCCTTTGCCATCCTTCTGGCTCCCTGTGGGCCAAGTTTCCATGGTGGAAATTCCGACTGATCGAACAAGAATCCTCGGTGAAGTAGCGAATTGAAATAAAATGTGACGTGCAAAGGTCAAGAACTGAGAATCAGTAATAATGTAAGCTCTGCTGCAGATCTTGTAAATTAACAAAAAGTCAGACATAATCATAGATGGGACAAAACAGTTCCTTTTAAGATGTTCCATAAGGAAACACTGCTGAAAAGAAACTATCAACAGAGTGATTGCCCAAATCAATCTTAAAACAAAGTGATGCTGGAGGTGTCATTTTTCTCCATGACTGGTAGGCATTCTGACAGATGGTGACAGCTGGACAACGTGTAGAAAAGCAAGAAGTGACAAAACATCATTAATTTTTTTCTCTTGCCATGTTAATTTGAAAACAATAGGCTTTAAAGGCCTGGCTCTGCGAATGGGTGTGTGTTTGTGTTTTCATTTCTTTTCACACTATTTTTCTTGACAACAAATCAGTCAAACTGCTTTTGGCTTCTATGTAAGTGTGTCTATCAATCCAACACAAAATATGAATCTGTCTTGGAAATAAAAAACAACTGTCTGATGCTTTAATGGATAACAACTGGAATTGGCTTGTCATGAAATCAATAATCGTTAAGTAAGGATGTTGAATGGGTGAAGAAAACTGCTTAGGGTGGGATTACATTGATGAACGAGTCAAATAATATTGCAGACAGAATGTACATATGCACAAAGTCACAAAGTCTTATAGCTAGCTTTGTCCCCTTTGCCACTATGTTTTCACAGATCTCACTTTACAATTTGACAAACTAAAGTCTTCAACTCTCTTCTAAGTCCCTGTTAGTAAATGATATAATAATTGATCAACATATTGATTTATTTTGCCTTACAGAAACCTGGTTACAGCAGGATGAATATGTTAGTTTAAATGAGTCAACACCCCCGAGTCACACTAACTGCCAGAATGCTCGTAGCACGGGCCGAGGCGGAGGATTAGCAGCAATCTTCCATTCAAGCTTATTAATTAATCAAAAACCCAGACAGAGCTTTAATTCATTTGAAAGCTTGACTCTTAGTCTTGTCCATCCAAATTGGAAGTCCCAAAAACCAGTTTTATTTGTTGTTATCTATCGTCCTCCTGGTCGTTACTGTGAGTTTCTCTGTGAATTTTCAGACCTTTTGTCTGACTTAGTGCTTAGCTCAGATAAGATAATTATAGTGGGCGATTTTAACATCCACACAGATGCTGAGAATGACAGCCTCAACTGTTATGTGTCGGACGCAGCTCGGAGAACCGACCAGCGTTTGAAGGACCCAGTATGAAATAAGCAGAGCACGGTACAAAGGCTAACTGAATTTAATACATAACAGTGATACAAAAAATAACAAAAGAAAGTGCGGTCTGGCGTGGTGCGCTCCCAGCAGCGCTAACGGTCCGGAGCCAGAAGCTGTTCGGACCCAAGGTCCCCGCCGACACCCCCCAGGTGGCCGCAACAAACCGAGTCTGTGAAAGAAGGAACCATTATGTGAGTCCACACTCTACACACAGAGAGAACACTCAAAGGTGTACAAACAGCAAACACTTCCTGGCTTGATTAATAATCAGCTTCCCAACCTGCAGGCATGGAACATCCAGTTCACAAAACTCCACTGCAGTGGAAGCCGATACATGACTAACATACAGCTCAATATAATAAAGGTGTGAGGGACACCACATTTACTGACTGTATAAATGTTAGTCACAAAATCTAACGTACCTCAGGAAGTGTGCTGACGAGCATGAGACCTCACCCCCTCCTCTTTCACAGACCGTGCATCAAACCCTGGACGTTCTCTGCATCCACTGATGATGAGATGGCTCCCGAGACGACGATCTCACCCGTCTGGTCACAAGGTCGAGTCTCTGGCAAATACACACTGTATACTCCAGTCTTAAATGCCACCATGTTCCAATCCATATAGATGCACCTCAGCTGTGAGTCCTGACGAGCCGCAGGTGATCAGGGTGAGGTCCTGATAACCTCAGCAACACAGCCACTCAGTCCCAAATGCAAGCCATCTGGAAGGAAAAACAAAAGACAGAAACAAAAAGGCAGCCAGGCCCCCCAGCCATACAACACTCAACACTGCATTTAATCTATTATTAGACTCAACTGGCTTTGCTCAAAATGTAAATGAGTCCACCCACCACTTTAATCATATCTTAGATCTTGTTCTGACTTATGGTATGGAAATTGAAGACTTAACAGTATTCCCTGAAAACTCCCTTCTGTCTGATCATTTCTTAATAACATTTACATTTACTCTGATGGACTATCCAGCAGTGGGGAATAAGTTTCATTACACTAGAAGTCTGTCAGAAAGTGCTGTAACTAGGTTTAAGGATATGATTCCTTCTTTATGTTCTCTAATGCCATATACCAACACAGTGCAGAGTAGCTACCTAAACTCTGTAAGTGAGATAGAGTATCTCGTCAATAGTTTTACATCCTCATTGAAGACAACTTTGGATGCTGTAGCTCCTCTGAAAAAGAGAGCTTTAAATCAGAAGTGCCTGACTCCGTGGTATAACTCAAACTCACAGCTTAAAGCAGATAACCCGTAAGTTGGAGAGGAAATGGCGTCTCACTAATTTAGAAGATCTTCACTTAGCCTGGAAAAAGAGTCTGTTGCTCTATAAAAAAGCCCTCCATAAAGCTAGGACATCTTACTACTCATCACTAACTGAAGAAAATAAGAACAACCCCAGGTTTCTTTTCAGCACTGTAGCCAGGCTGACAAAGAGTCAGAGCTCTATTGAGCTGAGTATTCCTTTAACTTTAACTAGTAATGACTTCATGACTTTCTTTGCTAATAAAAGTTTAACTATTAGAGAAAAAATTACTCATAACCATCCCAAAGACATATCGTTATCTTTGGCTGCTTTCAGTGATGCCAGTATTTGGTTAGACTCTTTCTCTCAGATTGTTCTGTCTGAGTTATTTTCATTAGTTACTTCATCCAAACCATCAACATGTCTATTAGACCCCATTCCTACCAGGCTGCTCAAGGAAGCCCTACCATTATTTAATGCTTTGATCTTAAATATGATCAATCTATCTTTATTAGTTGGCTATGTACCACAGGCTTTTAAGGTGGCAGTAATTAAACCATTACTTAAAAAGCCATCACTTGACCCAGCTATCTTAGCTAATTATAGGCCAATCTCCAACCTTCCTTTTCTCTCAAAAATTCTTGAAAGGGTAGTTGTAAAACAGCTAACTGATCATCTGCAGAGAAATGGTCTATTTGAAGAGTTTCAGTCAGGTTTTAGAATTCATCATAGTACAGAAACAGCATTAGTGAAGGTTACAAATGATCTTCTTATGGCCTCAGACAGTGGACTCATCTCTGTGCTTGTTCTGTTAGACCTCAGTGCTGCTTTTGATACTGTTGACCATAAAATTTTATTACAGAGATTAGAGCATGCCATAGGTATTAAAGGCACTGCGCTGCGGTGGTTTGAATCATATTTATCTAACAGATTACAATTTGTTCATGTAAATGGGGAATCTTCTTCACAGACTAAGGTTAATTATGGAGTTCCACAAGGTTCTGTGCTAGGACCAATTTTATTCACTTTATACATGCTTCCCTTAGGCAGTATTATTAGACGGCATTGCTTAAATTTTCATTGTTACGCAGTTGATACCCAGCTTTATCTATCCATGAAGCCAGAGGACACACACCAATTAGCTAAACTGCAGGATTGTCTTACAGACATAAAGACATGCTTTTAAACTCAGATAAAACTGAAGTTATTGTACTTGGCCCCACAAATCTTAGAAACATGGTGTCTAACCAGATCCTTACTCTGGATGGCATTACCCTGACCTCTAGTAATACTGTGAGAAATCTTGGAGTCATTTTTGATCAGGATATGTCATTCAAAGCGCATATTAAACAAATATGTAGGACTGCTTTTTTGCATTTACGCAATATCTCTAAAATTAGAAAGGTCTTGTCTCAGAGTGATGCTGAAAAACTAATTCATGCATTTATTTCCTCTAGCCTGGACTACTGTAATTCATTATTATCAGGTTGTCCTAAAGGTTCCCTGAAAAGCCTTCAGTTAATTCAAAATGCTGCAACTAGAGTACTAGCGGGGACTAGAAGGAGAGAGCATATCTCACCCATATTGGCCTCTCTTCATTGGCTTCCTGTTAATTCTAGAATAGAATTTAAAATTCTTCTTCTTACTTATAAGGTTTTGAATAATCAGGTCCCATCTTATCTTAGGGACCCCATAGTACCATATCACCCCAATAGAGCGCTTTGATCTCAGACTGCAGGCTTACTTGTAGTTCCTAGGGTTTGTAAGAGTAGAATGGGAGGCAGAGCCTTCAGCTTTCAGGCTCCTCTCCTGTGGAACCAGCTCCCAATTCGGATCAGGGAGACAGACACCCTCTCTACTTTTAGGATTAGGCTTAAAACTTTCCTTTTTGCTAAAGCTTATAGTTAGGGCTGGATCAGGTGACCCTGAACCATCCCTTAGTTATGCTGCTATAGACTTAGACTGCTGGGGGGTTCCCATGATGCACTGAGTGTTTCTTTCTCTTTTTGCTCTGTATGCACCACTCTGCATTTAATCATTAGTGATTGATCTCTGCTCCCCTCCACAGCATGTCTTTTTCCTGGTTCTCTCCCTCAGCCCCAACCAGTCCCAGCAGAACACTGCCCCTCCCTGAGCCTGGTTCTGCTGGAGGTTTCTTCCTGTTAAAAGGGAGTTTTTCCTTCCCACTGTCGCCAAGTGCTTGCTCACAGGGGGTCGTTTTGACCGTTGGGGTTTTTACGTAATTATTGTATGGCCTTGCCTTACAATATAAAGCGCCTTGGAGCAACTGTTTGTTGTGATTTGGCGCTATATAAATAAAATTGATTGAATTGATTGATTGATCTGACCACATGACCTTCTCCCATGCCTCCTCTGGATCATCCAGATGGTCACTGGTGAACTTCAAACGGGCCTGGACATGTGCTGGCTTGAGCAGGGAGACCTTGCTGCCCTGCAGGATTTTAAACAATGACAGCATCATGTGTTACTAATGTAATCTTTGTGACTGTGGTCCCAGCTCGCTTCAGGTCACTGACCAGGTCCTCCTGTGTAGTTCTGAGCTTTCTCAGAATCATCCTTACCCCACAAAGTGAGATCTTGCATGGAATCCCAGACCGAGGGAGATTAACAGTCATCTTGTGTTTCTTCCACTTTCTAAGAAATAATCATAGCACTTGTTGTCTTCTACCATGCTGCTTGCCTGTTGTCCTGTAGTCCATCCCAGCCTTGTGCAGGTCTACAGTTTTGTCCCTGGTGTCCTTAGACAGCTCTTTGGTCTTGGCTATGGTGGACAGGTTGGAGTGTGATTGATTGAGTGTGTGAACAGGTGTCTTTTATACAGGTAACAAGTTCAAACAGGTGCAGTTAATACAGGTAAAGAGTGCAGAATAAGAGGGATTCTTAAAGAAAAATTAACAGGTCTGTGTGAGCCAGAATTCTTGCTGGTTGGTAGGTGATCAAATACTTATTTGTAGCAGTAACATACAAATAAATGATTAAAAATCATACATTGTGATTTCCGGATTTTTTTTTTTTTTTTTTTTTAGATTATGTCTCTCACAGTGGACATGCACCTAAGATGAAAATTTCAGACCCCTCCATGATTTCTAAGTAGGAGAACTTGCAAAACCACAGGGTGTTGAAATACTTATTTTCCTCACTGTATAACACACCGTCTACTGCACCATAGTATCAGCAGTGCTTGATGAGGCATGCACACAAACCGCGACACGTAAAACGTCGGAATCAGATATAGCTGTGAAAGAGAGACCACAAGGAGGGGCCTGATTATAATTACTGGGAACTGATCAAAAACTGTCTTATACACTTATGGCATAACTGTTGACTTAAAAAATGTAACCTGTGAAAACCCCAGCTAAAGTAAAATTAGATGCTTGACATAGTTCTGAGCAATATGTGAACCAGAATGAAAAGACTTTTCTGGAAATGTACTGCACACTTTGGTGTTGGAAATGAGGCTTTAAACATGACATCTCAGCTGCATGGCAGCAACTAGTTAAGTCAAGTCTGGTAACATGCACATAACTACAGTTAGCAGGTTTAAGATGAAACCACCTAAGATGAAAATTTCAGACCCCTCCATGATTTCTAAGTAGGAGAACTTGCAAAACCACAGGGTGTTGAAATACTTATTTTCCTCACTGTACCTCAATTCGGATGACGGACTGCTTCAAGTTTAGTGCACAAAAACAATGTCAAATGTATACGTGTTGTCTTTAATTCTGATGTGTGTCATTACTACAGTAAACAAGTAATAACTGTGGATTAATTGCTGTATCTTGTCTGAGGTAATTGGAGTGTAAATGTAATTTTGTTGTTGTTGCACTCATGTAATGACAATGACAATAAATCTCATCTCTCATCTCTCTCACTTCTTTAATACTTTTTCTCCATAAAATCCCATTAAACTTTGATCAGACTAACAACAAAATTTAAAATCCAGTTGTTATACAGAAAAACACATCATTAGTATAGCAGGCTTCATTTATAAAATGAAGGGACATTTGGAAACTGTATGAAACAAAGCTCATTCACCCCCTATCCCAACACAGTACAATACAATGCCCTGATCAACAAAATACATGCAAGCACAGATTCCTTGAAGAATACTTAGCACTGCAAATGTCATACCATATTCTTTATCTCAGAGGAGAAAATGACTTCTGCTTAAAACATTTCCTAATTTGTAAAAACCTTTCTGAGAATATTATAATCTAACATGCTTTTCCTATCTGGGAACTGTGGAGCATGGGTGCTTTCACACAGGATAAAAAGGCAATGTGGGAAAACAAAATGAAATTATTTCCTTCATTCCATTAGTTTTCTCTCCTTGAAATTTACATCAGACTGCTCGAACAGTATAGAATTTTTGATAGACAGACAGACAGATAGATATTGTCAGACAATGAAAGGCAGTTTAGCAGCTCTTCATTCTCAAATTAGCAGCATAGGACCCACAAAACAATATATATATGGCATGTTAGAAAAGAATAGAAAGAGTACAAAAATAGAATAAAAATAACATTCTAGACAGTTATATATCTGGTTATGACAGTTATATACCGTTATTTACATAGTGTGAAGATCAAAAATTGTGTAAACTGCAAACATTCTAGAGTGGGTGTGGCAGGACATCAGGGTGTAACTCTCCATTTGAGCCTGGCAGACTGGTAGGTGGGAGGGGAGGGGGTGACAAGTTTTTTTCAGTCTGCGCACACATACGTACGCAGACTCCTCTTAATATACAGATGATTTACTGCCCCCTACTGGAATGGTGTGTGAGTCCAGAATAGAATGATCATTGTCTGTTATTCAGTGTTGTTAGCTAATATCTGTAGTTTGTCCAAAAATATTAGTCCTATCAACCTTCCTTTTTGGCGACATTCATCCTTGAGCCAAAAATACATAAACAAACAAAACGGCAAATGTCAGCTCTCCCCAGTTTGTCCATGATCGAAGTTATACACACGGACACATGCACGCATACACATATACAGAGGCCACTTGGCTTTAAATATATAGATGATTTACCGCCCCTTGCTTGAATGGCATGTAAGTCCAGAATTTAATTATCAATATCCATTCTTCATTGTTGTTAGCTAATATCCCTAATTTCTCCAAACATAGTAGTCCCATCAACGTTCCGTTTTTGTGGCGTTCATCCTTGACCAAAGTACATAAGCTCTCCCCAGTTTCTATGAAATCGTACACACGCACATAGAGGCCACTTGGCTATTATAATATAGATAATACCAGAATTTAGAATACAATGAACTAATGAATAGCAGATTATCTACATGTTTTAAATGTAAGGAACTGAAAAAATTCCAATAACTGCTTTGATACTGCTGGAAAGAACAGGCATTAAGTAAGACTTAGAGCTACAGATGTTCATGAAATGATTAACCCCCGATCTCAATTCTCTTTTGTACCCCTTCCCCTTCCCCTTGGCCCTACCCCTACCCCTATGCCTACCCCTTTAAAACAAGGGGTAAGGTGAAGGGGTATGCCTCTAGCCCTATGAATTGAGACACCCCTCTGCCTTAGGAGAAAAAAAAAAAACTGCCGGTGTCAAACTGCCGTCTTCACTTTTTGTTAACATGGCAACTGAAATGCAACTTGTTGCAGTAGCCTGTTTGCTCTTTTTATTTTCTCGCCTTTCTGCGTAAATGCAAAGAAATAGAAGAAGTCGCAGATTTCTTTGACGCATTGCAATCATGTCATGTTAATTAATTTAATTAATTTGTCATTTATAATAATAATAATAATAATTAATATTACTAATAATTAATTGGTTACTAATTTATTAATGTTAATGATACTAGTAATTAATCAATAATAATAATTAATATTCTTTGATTAATCATTAATTGATTGATTAGTAATTAATAAATTAGTAATTAAAATAATTTATGATAATTTATTAATTTATATAGCGCCAAATCATGACTAATCGCCTCAAGGCGCTTCACAAACATCATTTAAAAGCAGAATAAAATGAAATAAGATTAAAACAATAAAAAATTTTAAAACATAAATAAGTAAAAGAAGTAAAATAATAAAAATAATAAAAAAGACAATTATAAAATACTAATGATAAAACAGGAAAACTGTTTATTTATTTAAAATAAATAAACACGTAATATCAGTCTGTGTGCAATGAATGTATACATTATACAAGTTTCACTTTTTGAATGGAATTACTGAAATAAATCAACTTTTTCATGATATTCTAATTATATGACCAGCACCTGTATGTATGTTATGGGCTGCATCTAGTTCTGTTAACCTTATATTTCTTTTTCAAATTCTCCCATTTTTTGCATCCAGCCCTATTTCCTTTAGAAATTTCCTTGACAAATAATAGCAGTCTATTAGGACGTCAGGTTATGTGTTACACATATACATGTGCGTCTGTATATATTTTCCAACTTATTCCCATTGATGAAACTTCTCATTTTCTGCCTGAAAGCTTATTAGGAGTCGAGTGTGTTCAGGGCTCCTGTTTGTTTACTAAATACACACACGTTACAGACCTTGAAATCCAACAGCAGGGGTTGATATTATGCAAAGATTTATGAACATACAAATTAACATGCTGATCCTTTATCATGATTTTCTCCATTGTGAGATATAAAAGTGTTTTATCGTAGCGTTCATGTGTATATGCATTATAGCGCCTCAGAGCGATGTTACGATATTCTTCAGAACGACAATATACGCAACATGCATCCAGCAGCAAACATGTTGTTGTCATAGACAACTGCCTGTAACGTTTTTTGGTAAGTTATAACTTTCTAAACAGCGTAATTTGTAATGAAAGCCGCTTCATTTATGCGTCTCTTTCGGCGCCATGTTTGTTTTTATGGAGAGAGCAGTAAGCTCCTCCTACCCCTCCAAACGGAGTGTGCATCCAGATTCACTCCAAACAGAGGGGCTTGAAGCCCTCCGCCTACCACTCCGCCTCGCTCCAAAAAGAGAACTGGGACACCCCTCTGTCTCTCGTGCCCGCGCAAAACGGAGGGGAAGGGGTAAGGGGAAGGGCCAAGGGGTAGAATTGAGACTCAGCCTAGGCTGCAACAAAAATGAAGGGAAATAAAAGAAAGCCCAGAAATTAAGAGTACATACCTCTGCTACTGAGGTCCAGAACCATATTAATGTACAGTATGTGTGCACTGGCCTGTGTAGGTCTGAGATACACTTGTCATAGTTACTTACCAACAAAAGAATATGGTGGATGACATGCTCACTGCATTTCAAATAAATAAATAAACTGTATTTACTTTATTAGTTACTTTTTAGTTGCTTTACACAGTTACGTCATTAGCAGGTTACTTATGTGGAGCTGCCGACAACTTGCAACTAATAAATAATGTAACTAATAAGGTAACTAGTAATTTAACTTGGTTACTCTTAAGATTGAGCAATCAGTAAAGTAACTAATCAGCAAAATAACTAATAGTTACTTTTCTGAGTACTCAATCTTAAAAATAACCAAGTTAGATTATTTGCTTTATTAGTTACATTCAGCAGCTGCTGACAAGCTGTCTACAACTGCAAATGAAGTAACTGTATAAAATAACTATAAAATGTACAGTGAGGAAAATAAGTATTTGAACACCCTGCGATTTTGCAAGTTTTCCCACTTAGAAATCATCTCTCTGTCAGATCAGCCTCAGCTTTCGAATATGGCTTGCGCATGGCATGATGATGTGCATCCTTCATTAAGAAAATTTTTGGGATTGATTTTCAAAACCTTTTATTTTGAAACCTTTATTTTGATTAACATTGTAGCAGTCGTACTTCCAAGTTGGCATGGCTTGCTGATGTTACTGCTAGCAAAGTTAAACAGCATCAGATAGTTCATGTTGCTCACACCATTTTAAAATAAAAAATTTAATGTTTGCATCCCAGCAAATACTTTAACTGTGAAAGGCATGCTGCCAATATTCCTTGCCACTGAGTTTGACTGGATAACACTGAGGAGATGTTAGCTAAAGTCCATTTTTTGATAACACCAACAGATTTCCCACTATTTGTACAACGTTTCATTAAGTACATAAGCTGAATAAAATCTTATGCTTGCTGTACGTTCAAGTTTACATAAACTGTGTTCAGGAGGTGGGATACTGATTTTCTGTTTCAAATATATTCTGTTTAATTTTGTCTGACTCTCTTCCAATAACCTGTTTAATAGGAATCCTTTTATTTTCATATAATTGATAATAAAGCTGATCTTTTAAAACAATATGAAATGATATATTCAAGTAATAATATAAGAACACCTCTTTGTACATCCCACCTTCAAACCCATCCTCATACCCACCATCCATGAGAATTCTACTTAAGCTCCCAATTTTTTTATAGGAATACAAACTTCCACTGGGCACTGCACTAGTTCATAAAAATAAATATTCCATTACTGAGCTTGGAACTACAAAAGCCCAAAAGGCCATAAATGTGTATGGTACGTAACAGATAAAGTCTTTCCTTCATGAAGAATATCTCCTTTGGAACTGCTGGCCAAATCAACAACACGCTCCAGGGGGAAGGAATATCGCTATCAAAGTCATCAATCAAGACAACATTTTACGAGCGTAAACACACAAGGTTTACTTCAAAACGTAACCCATGAGTAAGCCTCAAAAAGAACAAAGAAAAAAACAAATTAATTTAACTTTTCGTTAAAAAAAGAACTGTACAATTCTGCACAGATAAAACAAGATGTAACTGAACAATGAAAATAGATTTTTCAGAAAAGGAAGTCAAGTACCTTATCTCTGAAACTTGGTGGTGGTAATAATGTTATGGGCACGTGCAGCTATTATATTGTACATATAACTTATATAGTACATTATTGTAACTGTCTAATGCATGTTATGTACATTTTAAGTTATGTACAATTTGTGATATGTGTAATTGCTACTGTAATGCCAAAATAATGCTGAAATTTCCTCTTTGGGATGAATAAATCAAATCTATCCATCTGTTATACCAGGGGTGGCCAAGTTCAGTCCTCGAGAGCCACATTCCTGACACTCTTAGTTGTCTCCCTGCTCCAACACACCTGAATCCAATGAAAGACTCGTTAGCAGACTTTTAATGAGCCTTTCATTGGATCCAGGTGTGTTGGAGTAGAGAGACAACTAAGAGTGTCAGGAATGTGGCTCTCGAGGACCGAACTTGGCCACCCCTGTGTTATACTAATACTAAAGACAAAGTAAAATACATTTTTAATAAAACTAGCCAGCTAATACAAACAAAATATATCCTTATACTGTTTTTAAAATCGATATTGTACCATGTTTTAATATATATTTTTGGAAAATCATTATATGACATATTAATTAGGATACATGGTAATTGTTCCCTGTCAATCACCATTTGTATAATATAATCCAAGCTCTTAATGGCGCAATAAGGCAACAGAATTCAGGGCAATCCAGAAAGGGTTAAAGTAGTACCCTAAGACTGGCAGATTTAGCCCCAATTAAAAACTCCAAAAAGTCCACCTGAATTCAGAAGACAAGGTTGGAAAAAAGTTAATGTCAGCAATTCCTGTGAGGGTTTTCCCACCCAATGCCAGGATATGGAAAAAGTGTCTGAGGTGGTTACATCAGGGCTTAATTAGTTCAGAAATCATCTCACTGTTGTATCTATCCATCTTTCTGTCATACTGCCAGGGCTTTATCAAATTCCTGTGTGTAGGCAATTTTGCTACAGTATGTTAACCCACGATCCCTCTTGATTTGCATAAGTCATGTCAGTTCCGCTTAGGCAAACAGCTGTTGGCGCCAGTGACACACAAAGACATTTCTCTTATCAAAAAGTGATGACAAAGTGCAGCATAAGCTTCAAAGTAACTAACCTTACAGGCTAACAAATTATGAGCATCTTTATGTTGAATTGTAAACAGTATTTTTGACTACATAACAAACTATGCCACCAGGGACTAATCACCCATTCAAGATCCTAATGTCTAAACAATTCCTTCATTAGGCTTCTTTTTCTTAGTTTACAAAGTGATCCTGTCCCAAATATCAGCAGTACCTGTTTTTTTTCTCTTGACACTTATTCCCTAGTTTCATCTATGTCACATTTTTCTCCCTATTACCAATTTCTTTCCTTGCTGAAGGCAAAATGCCATCTTTGCTGCATTTAAGGTTCATCTGTGGTAGCACTGCCTTAAAGGGTCCTACTTTTGCTGACCGTAGTACATTTCTTTCCATTATTTAACCACATATTGCCATCCTCTCAGACCCCTCTCACCCAGCACATCACCTGTCCAGCCTGTTTCCCTCGGGCAGGAGATACTGGTCAATCAGCGCCCGAACCTCCAGGATAACAAACAGTTTCTTTCCCTGGGTTGTGACAACATTAAACATGCATGTGCGATAACTCTGATCACCATGTGCAATAACAGAAATCCTATGGGCTATATTCATACAAATATGTGCAATATGTGCAGTCTAATTTCTAATAATCTAATATCTTGAATGTATATTTATTTGTTTAAATAGCTTGTACATATCTTCACTTATTTATATAGTCACATTTTTCACTTGATCTGCTAAGTTAGTTATTTATGAGTCATCGGTGATGGCTTCTTTTTATCTGTTCTTACTCCCAAACTCAGTTGCATAGTGGCAGCCCTAATCTCATATGTGTACAATGACAAATAAAGATTCTATTCTATGTCGACTTAGTGTGCTCAGGAAAGCACACCAACACTCAAAAGAGTCATTCTATATAACACAATCTCCCATTCTTGCCAGTTCTGGATCAGTTGCTCGAGGGCATTTAATTAAATTTAACTTAATTTAACCTGCATTTAACCAGGTTAGTCCCATTGAGATGAAGATCTCTTTTGCAAGGGAGACGTGGGCAATTATAGTATATATAACTTTCCAATTCACCTAACCTGCATGTCTTTAAATGTGGAAGGAAACCCACGCAAACACAGGGAGAACATGAAAACTCCACACAGAAAGGCCACCGGTGGGAATCGATCCCATGACCTTCTTGCTGTGAGGCAGCGGTGCTAACCACTAAGGCTGAGTCTCAATTCTACCCCTTGGCCCTTCCCCTTACCCCTTCCCCTCCGTTTTGCAGGGGCACAAGAGACAGAGGTTTGTCTCAATTCTCTTTTTGAAGCGAGGCAGAGTTGTAGGCGGAGGGCTACAAACCCCTCCGTTTGGAGTGAATCTGGATGCACACTCCATTTGGAGGGGTAGGAGGAGCTTACTGCTGTCTCAGAAAAAACAAACATGGTGCCGAAAGAGCCGCACAAATGAAGCGGCTTCCATTACAAATTACGTTGTTTAGAAAGTTATAACTTGCCAAAAAACTTTACAGGCAGCTGCCTATGACAGCAACATGTACGAGGTCTGTCCATAAAGTATCGTACCTTTTTATTTTTTTCAAAAACTATATGGATTTCATTCATATGTTTTTACGTCAGACATGCTTGAACCCTCGTGCGCATGCGTGAGTTTTTCCACGCCTGTCAGTGACGTCATTCGCCTGTGAGCACGCCTTGTGGAAGGAGTGGTCCCGCCCCCTCGTCGGATTTTCATTGTCTGGAAATGGCGGAATGAAAAGGACTTTTTTTCCATCAGAATTTTTTCAGAAGCTGTTAGAGACTGGCACCTGGAAACCATTCGAAAAATTTATCTGGCTTTCAGTGAAAATTTTACGGGCTTCACAGAGAATAAAGACTTTAACTACAGGGTTAAGGACCCCTTTAAGGACGGTCGGTGCGCCGCGCTGCGAGCTGCGACGATGCGGCACAAACCACTGGATCATTTCTAAGCTGATGGCTCTGTGGATACGAGACCGTCGTGTGCTCTTTCTCTGGTTATCACAAGACCTGGACATCAGCCATTTTCCGGCAGATTTCACTTTTAACAAGAGATTTTGTCATGGAAAGCCACGCGGAGGCTTCGCGCGTCACGACCGATTCGCTGATGAAGCGAGACAAAGGAACACCTCCGTTTCGGAGTGTTAGAGGACAAGTTGGGACATGTCTATCTCGGCTGTCAGTGCTTACCAGTCGAGTGAGTATAAAAGAACTTGTGGAGAGCTGGACATGTCCCAACTTGTCCTCTAACACTCCGAAACGGAGTGTTAGAGTAGTTTTTTCTCCTAAGGCGGAGGGGTGTCTCAATTCATAGGGCTAGAGGCATACCCCATCACCTTACCCCTTGTTTTAAAGGGGTAGGCGTAGGGGTATGGCGAAGGGGAAGGGGTACAAAAGAGAACTGAGATTGGGGGTAAGTCACTGTGCATGTCAGTAGCAACTATGGAGTGGGTTAATAAATGTCTTATGGATTTTCTCAAGATAGAGTTTAAACTCCAGTTTGGGGTTTGAGAAAGGGATAGGTAGATTTTTGTTATTTTTTAATATATAGAACTGAGACTGTTGAGTAGAACAAACATGCAGAAAAGGGGAAATTAATTATACTCAACAAAAATATAAACGCAACACTTTTGGTTTTGCTCCCATTTTGTATGAGATGAACTCAAAGATCTAAAACTTTTTCCACATACACAGTATCACCATTTCCCTCAAATATTGTTCACAAACCAGTCTAAATCTGTGATAGTGAGCACTTCTCCTTTGCTGAGATAATCCATCCCACCTCACAGGTGTGCCATATCAAGATGCTGATTTGACACCATGATTAGTGCACAGGTGTGCCTTAGACTGCCCACAATAAAAGGCCACTCTGAAAGGTGTAGTTTTATCACACAGCACAATGCCACAGATGTCGCAAGATTTGAGGGAGCGTGCAATTGGCATGATGACAGCAGGAATGTCAACCAGAGCTGTTGCTCGTGTATTGAATGTTCATTTCTCTACCATAAGCCGTCTCCAAAGGCATTTTAGAGAATTTGGCAGTACATCCAACCAGCCTCACAACCGAAGACCACGTGTAACCACACCAGCCCAGGACGTCCACATCCAGCATGTTCACCTCCAAGATTGTCTGAGACCAGCCACTCGGACAGCTGCTGAAACAATCGGTTTGCATAACCAAAGAATTTCTGCACAAACTGTCAGAAACCGTCTCAGGGAAGCTCATCTGCATGCTCGTCGTCCTCATCAGGGTCTCGACCTGACTCCAGTTCGTCGTCGTAACCGACTTGAGTGGGCAAATGCTCACATTCGCTGGCGTTTGGCACGTTGGAGAGGTGTTCTCTTCACAGATGAATCCCGGTTCACACTGTCCAGGGCAGATGGCAGAGAGCGTGTGTGGTGTCGTGTGGGTGAGCGGTTTTCTGATGTCAATGTTGTGGATCGAGTGGCCCATGGTGGCGGTGGGGTTATGGTATGGGCAGGCGTCTGTTATGGACGAAGAACACAGGTGCATTTTATTGATGGCATTTTGAATGCAGAGAGAGACCGTGACAAGATCCTGAGGCCCACTGTTGTGACATACATCCAAGAACATCACCTCATGTTGCAGCAGGATAATGCACGGCCCCATGTTGCAAGGATCTGTACACAATTCTTGGAAGCTGAAAATGTCCCAGTTCTTGCATGGCCGTCATACTCACCGGACATGTCACCCATTGAGCATGTTTGGGATGCTCTGGACCGCCGTATACGACAGCGTGTACCAGTTCCTGCCAATACCCAGCAACTTCGCACAGCCATTGAAGAGGAGTGGACTAACATTCCACAGGCCACAATTGACAAGCTGATCAACTCTATGCGAAGGAGATGTGTTGCACTGCATGAGGCAAATGGTGGTCACACCAGATACTGAATGGTATCCCCCCCCCCCAATAAAACAAAACTGCACCTTTCAGAGTGGCCTTTTATTGTGGACAGTCTAAGGCACACCTGTGCACTAATCATGGTGTCTAATCAGCATCTTGATATGGCACACCTGTGAGGTGGGATGGATTATCTCAGCAAAGGAGAAGTGCTCACTATCACAGATTTAGACTGGTTTGTGAAAAATATTTGAGGGAAATGGTGATATTGTGTATGTGGAAAAAGTTTTAGATCTTTGAGTTCATCACATACAAAATGGGAGCAAAACCAAAAGTGCTGCGTTTATATTTTTGTTGAGTGTATGTTGTTACAATGATTAACACAAAGCAAAAGCAAAACATCAACTTACTGTGAGGACTAAACACTGGAAATTGAGATTTTGCCTGTTTTTTTATTTTGGAACATCATTTTATGTCAGTACGGTAAAATTAATAGTTAACGTTTGAACTACAGTACAAATAATAAGATGAAAATCTAAAATTTGACTGAATCTGACTACTTTGGAGGCACTCTTGGATTCAAACTGTTGTCATGGCTAAACAAATCTGAGAATTCCAACAACCTATCGATCAAATCCTCTGTTATTTCACTGTGCAATTACAGTAAAAGACTTATTTTTTCATAGCCTTCAGTGAACACAAAGACACCAGCATACAAACAGTAAATGTATGAAAATGAGATAAATAAAACTACAATATAAAGAATACATTAACAAATCAACATTCTATTGATGGTACACTGACAGACTTCATATTAAAATCCCTCCCAAAAATGATCATATCTGGAAGTGAGGGTGCTACATTTTGACCTGAAGAGTATCTTGTGTGTTTGTTGGGGTTTTATCGAGATATCAGTATAAAAAAAATTAAATTCATGGCGGTGCTCATTGTATGCTGGAGAAGGTAAGCTTTCTGTTGATGTCCATATATTCCCATGTTATTGAGTAATAGTGATTATAAAATATCATGAACATGACTTATAGTGCACTGGGCCAGACCATGGGTCTCTCTGGTTTGAAATAATAAACTGTTGAGACCAAATGACAGCAATGCTATCCATAGCATTTAAAAAAGCAAACCATTTTATTATTTATCTCATTGCACTCTTACTGCATCTTCCTTCCACTTAATTGTATCTTTTCACCTGCCAACGTTCTTATATTGCAAACCATTTCAACCTCTCCTCTCATGTATCCTAATTAAATTAGCAATATTAAATTATTTTTGTTCTGTTTATTGTTTGATCAGTTGCTTGAAGTATTTGCTCCTAATATGCTGCTGTAAACAACTGAAATCTTTATTCATGGCTCTGCTCTCTCTGTAAGCAAGTTCTCAATTAGGTAAACACATTATCATTTCATTTGCATCTTTGTCTCCCTCTTTTCCCATTCATTTTTTACTTTCTGTCTGTATGCTGTGCAGTCACATATCAAAGTTGCACACCTCACTGAAGATGCAACATCTCTCAAACAAAAAACAAAAACAAGAACAATCAGATTTCTGATGTTCACCAATCTGGATCCAGATCGCCTCCAAAATTTAATGGAGTCTTCCATGCCCTAATATACCTGTGGTGCAGATTTGGTGAGAATCTGTGAAGTAGTTTTGACGTAATCCTTCAAAGACTATATTCAAAGGATTCAAGGATTCAAAAGAAGTTCATTGTTATATGCACATAGGAACATGTTCCCTGCACAATGAAATGTGTTTACTGCATTTTACCCATCCTAATTGCCAGTTAAGAGCAGAGGTCGCCTTTTTGGCGCCCGGGGACCAGCTCCAGATGTATATCCCTACCCTAGATTACGAGCAGGGCTGAGCTAACCTTGACCGGCCTCATGACACACTTAAACAACAACACACATAAGCCGGTCCGGTACATGAACACATATAAAAGCAGACACAAGGAAAGATAAAATATATAAAGTGAAACTTGATCCAGAATCTGGATTCCGATCCAGATAACCTCCAAAATTTAATGGAGTCTTCCATGGCCTAATATGTATCTGTGCTAAAAATTTCATCAAAATCTGTGAAGTAGATTTGACATAATAGTAACAACTGTATTGTTATAAGTATTATTATTATTGCTCATCTTTGCACATGCTGTTTGATGCACATTTTCCTCTACTCGCACTCATCTTGTGTGTGTGTTTTTAAGAGTTGACGTAACGTGAATTTCTCCACTGTGAGATCAATAAAGTCTTATCTTAATCCTTCAAAGCGTATATAAAGGGAAATCTTGAGCCAGAATCTGGATGCGGATCCAGATCACCTCCAAAATTTAATGGAGCCTTCCATGGCCTAATATGTATTTGTGTTGAAAATTTTGTCAAAATCAGTGCAGTAGTTTTGACGTTATCCTGCTAACTGTAATCCTTCAAAGCCTATATAAAGTGAAACTTAATCCAGAATCCAGATGTCCTCTGAATTTAACCCACCCTAATTACAGTTAGACACAATCCAATCCAATTTGGAAATCTTTACAACTGGGTGAGTGGTATTTTCATTTTTTTTTCCCTGTTTTGTAGTGTTATCTTCTTTATTTTTATTTTACTTTGAGAGAGGCTGTCTGAATTTGGATCTGGAATGTGTGTTTGCAGTGCAGCACTCTGTTTTAAGGCGCACCTCTCAGCTGTTTTGTTGCTGCTGCAAACATGGACGTGCAATGTCTCCATGACATTGTTTTTCACAGGAAGACCATTCCACAGGGTGGGTTACAGGTGCACTAAATCTTCTCACCGCTGCTGCTTTTATTGTGACTGCATCAAAATGAACTGTTATCACTTATCACGAGTCATCATAAGGGACTTACTAACTAAATGAAAAAGCACTGTCTGGATGAATGTAGGCTAGGAAAGGGTTTTAGAGTGGGAGCAATCACAAATTTCACAGCCTCGTCAACCCTAATAATCTACTGAGCTGCATTTGGAAATAACACGTCTATTAGTATTGCAACTACACACTCACATTTTTCTATCCACAAATCCAAAATACTCATTCCATCTGGATGCATTCATGCATACGTTATATGGTAATTATCAATAATGTCTACTTTAGTGAGGGGATGTATCCTCATTTTTAAGTTCAGGATAAAAAGTATATATGAGTGTGTACATGTGTGTGTGTGTAGGCGTGTGCGTGTGTGTGTGTGTGTGTGTGTGTGTGTGTGTGTGTGTGTGTGTGTGTGTGTGTGTGTGTGTGTGTGTGTGTGGCAACTCACCCTAGCTGGTCTGTCAGGTTCCACAGTATATTGGGTGTGGGTACAAGTGGTGAACCATCATATAAAACCACTGAAGCTCCCACTGCCAAAGCAGACACTAGCCAGTTCCACATCATCCAGCCAGTCTATATCCAGCACACATACAAACACAGTGCTCAGCTTATCAGGTACAAACAGCCTCAGTCATCACCATGAATAAACAGATGCCAAACTGGACAGCTGTTACAGACAGTCAGCTTCACACATGTCATTCACTCATGATGGTGAGTGTCACTGCACTACAACTATAGTGGCAACATTCCAGTACACTGTGTTCTAACAATAGCAGCAACATTATACTGCATATGCAGGAAGAAGGCCATTTCATCAAATTCCTACAACTGACACAACTCTGAGTCAGTTGGAACAATTACACAAATTAACATTTTTCACATAAACTGGTGGAAATGTGTAATTGCGCCCAACAGACACATGAGCTATTCAAGACAGATTTTTTTTATGCTCAACAGTAGTCACTGGTCAGGGGTTTTTGTTCTGGTTTCCCAGTGGAAAAAGGAGTCAAAATGTTGAAAACAGTTCCCCCTCTCTTTGGCAAAGAATCCTGTGAAAATGTAGAGAATACTAGTCTGGATTCAGAAATAGCTGACCTTTGCAAAGGACTGAGCCCCAGTGAAGTCAGTGAGGGCATCATGCCATTACAGAGAGATGCCAAACTGTCTGAATAAAATGTCACCCTACTTCTAAAGAAAACAGGTTTAAATACATACTGCAAATGCAAAATGTTACCAAATGTAATTGCCTACTCAAAATATCTAATGTATACTTAATGGACGGTGCATCCGGAAAGTATTCACAGCGCTTCACTATTTCCACATTTTGTTAGTCATATTTTTCCACAAAATTCTATACACAATACTGCATAATAACAATATGAAAAAAGGTTTGGTTGGTTGGTTGGTTTTTGTTTTTTAGATTTTTGCTAATTTATTAAAAATAATTTTTAAAAAACCTAAGAAATAACATGTACATAAGTATTCACACCCTTTGCCATGAAACTCAAAATTGAGCTTAGGTGCATCCTGTTTCCACTGATCATCCTTGAGATGTTTCTACAGCTTAATTGGGGTAAATTCAGTTGATTGGACATGATTGGGAAAGGCAAACACCTGTCTACATACAAGGTCCCACAGCTAACAGTGCATGTCAGAGTATAAACCAAGCATGAAGAGAAAGGAATTGCCACTCCTTAGTAAAAGGCACATGACAGGCCACCTGGAGTTTTCCAAAAGGCACCTGAAGGAATCTCAAACCATGAGAAACAAAATTCTCTGGTCTGATGAGACAAAGATTGAACTCTTTGGCGTGATTGCCAGGCTGAAAATGGCTGTGCACCGACGCTCTCCATCCAACCTGACGGAGCTTGAGAGGTGCTGCAAAGAGGAATGAGCAAAACTGCCCAAAGGTAGGTGCACCAAGCTAGTTGCATCATATTCAAGAAGACTTGAGGCTGTAATTTCTGCCAAATGTACATCAACAAAGTATTGAGCAAAGGGTGTGAATACCTATGTACATGTGATTCCTTAGTTTTTTTATTTTCTGAAGACTTTGTGTCCGTCTGTCCGTCCGTCCATCTGTCCATCTGTGTTCAGCATAAGTCCAGTCCCACGGTCTTCAAATTCACAGGGATCATTCTTGGAACACAGACCTTGGACAAGTTCAAAGATGAGTAACCTTGATCTATGCTAACGGGTCAATAGGTCACATTATTCTACACACTTTTTCATACATGCTAATAAGGCCGAGGGTATTTTAGCATTGTGTTATATTTAATGAATGCAAAAACGTAATAAATGCAAAAAAAAAAAAAAAAAAAAAAAAAAATCATGTCATTATGGGGTGTTGGGAGTAGAATTTTGAGAGGAAAAATGAATTTACTCCATTATGGAATAAGGCTATAGCATAAAATGTGGAAAAAGTGAAGCACTGCGAATACTTTCAGGATGCACTGTAAGACAGAAATCACTTCAGTAAATTTAAGCTAAATATGAGGACTGTTTATTTTATAATATAGCTTAAAAATCGTGTTAAATGAAAGTGTATTGTGAAAACAAAGCATTTTTAAATCTTAAATTATTAAAAAACAACTGCCAATGGAATTTAGTACAAATTAACTTAAGAGCTCTTGAAACAAGATCTTGAAATTCACTGAGAAAACTCATTTTGAGCTTTATTTTACTCATATTAGAAAGGGTTTCATCTTTTCCAAAGCCATCATATGGTGAGTCAAAATGCTTTTGTCTCAGATATCACTAAAAACAAGATGTTTCGAGACTCTTTCACTTAACAAGATTTTCATTTAATATGTAACAGTTTGTCATAAAGTGTAAACTGTAAGTTGACTTGGAAAGATTTTTGTTTTTGTTTATTTTTAATGAAATGTCTCACAATAACTACTCACTCAAATTAAAAATTATAAATTAACTTAAATGACAACATCACAGATATCACACTATAAAATCCAGCAGAGTTCATTCATAAAAATCTGTAATTTTCCCTAATTTTCATCCAAATTTAGCCACAATCTTCTCAAAATAACCAATACTGACAGATCTGCAAGCCTGATCATGAATCTTTGCTGCTCTTTAGAGAAATGTTTGGTTGTGTATACATTTGTGGGAGCAGATTCACAATTTAAAACTTTTTCTATACATTGCAAAAACAAAACAAAACAAAAAATCTTACCAATTTGTCCAATTTCCAGTCAAAATATCTAATCTATACTGAACATCATATAACAAAAATCGTGTTATTAGTTTTTTTTTTCTTAGACAGGGCCTTCCTGACGCATTACATAGAGATTTCACACTTGTTCTTAGATAATAATTCCTAAAAATCTTGTGAAGTGAAAACCTTGGAAAGATCTTGAGTCGTATCTGAAATAAAATAAGCTTCTATTTTCTTTTTTTGCCATGACATTTTTTTAAGATGCTCTGTTGTTTGTAAAAGATGCAATGCTTCCAATACTAGCAAGATGAAGCTCAAAATTAGTTCTCAGCTAATTTCAAAACCTTAATTCAAGAACTTTAAGTGAATTTTCACTTGTTCCATTGGCAGATTTTTTTTTAACTTGTTACAAGTTACAAAATTGTTTTTCATGTTTAAAAAAAAAAAAACTTTCATTGGAACAAGGGAAAATTCACTTGATATGATTTAATCTGAGATTTGTTTTGTCTCAGATATGACTCATAACAAGATGTTTTCAAGACTCTTACACTTAAAATATTTAAGATGTATTCACCTATAAACAAGTCCTTACATCTTACTGGAATTTTACTTCTTACACAATTTTGTCTTATATTAAGGCTAGGTTTGATGTTGTTACTAGAAATTTGACAGTTAAAAGATTTTGCGCTTTGTTGTGCACATTCAGACAATACAGCAAAAGTCACCTTAGGAGAGGTGGAAAGTCTAGATCCTAGATGTTATAAATGTACTAGACGTACCGTTGTGTAGTAAATGATGACATCACTCTTGGTCATATTGCCGTGGAGAATGTGCTCTTTCAAGTGCTGGATGAGTGTACCCTAATGTAAGCGACAGAGTAGACAACACAAGAATTACAGAAAGATGACACAAACATGAATTTTTATTTTCACATTTTCAAATGATGGCATTGATGTTTTCAAAACTATGTATGTGCTCCTTCCTCAGTTGCAGAAAATGCTTCTGTACGAGGAAACAACATATGGCACGCACAGGCACAGGCACTTCTTTGATGAAAAGGGCAGTAACTGTTTGGGGTATATTCTCCTCCGATCACTGATCCATCACAGCTGCACAGGTTATTTTTAACTGGCAGAGAGTTATGCACGTATAAGCGCAGAAACGCAACTCCCTTGCATAAACAGATGCTCTGTGTGTGTGTGTGTGTGTGTGTGTGTGTGTGTGTGTGTGTGTGTGTGTGTGTGTGTGTGTGTGTGTGTGTGTGTGTGTGTGTGTGTGTGTGTGTGTGTGTGCGTAAAATCGGGCAGGATTCAGCTGCCACACTCGTCCTTTTGCTAGGTGCCATCTTGCTGCTGACAGCATGTTAACAGAGCCGTAACAAAGCAGAAAGCATAACAGTGCCTAGACTAATTGGTACAGCCAGAGAGGACTGCCAGTGCTGCATTATGAAATGTTTTCACCAATGCATTACTGTCCAATTATCGGCTGCACGGGGAGATGGAAGGGGCAGAAAGCAAAGAGCCAGAGAGGAAGACAGTAAGAGAAAGAAAGAGGAAGGGGAGACTGGAAGAACAGTAAAAAAGTAAGAGAAAAGAAATCAGAATAAATTACTAATGAGAGCCTAAAAACAGTTGGTAAATATGCCAAAATTAAAGACAGAAAAGTCGTGTGAAAGAAGGCTGAGAAAGCAAATCATCTGGGTAAAAAAATTAAATAAATGGATTTCAAAGTCAAGTGATCCTTTATAAAATGTTAACTGTACATTTATCTGACACTTCACTCTTCTTCAGTGAGGTACGGTACAGCAAGGACGAGATAAAAACGTCTCTGTAAAACCCTTATGGGCATGAACAGCCCATCCGCTATCTGCAGATGGAATTCTGCTGCCATCCTGTGGTGAAATGTACAAGAGGACAAATATCAAACAAAAAGCACAATAGACAGCTTCACTCTGATGTGATGTCACAGTGTGAAAGATCTCAGCAAACAAGGACAACGCATTTAATAAAGTATTGGATGAAGGGCCTTCAAGGAAAAAATGCACATTGGAGGTATAACAGATCTGATTTCAGGAGATTTTAATTTTTAATCACTATTTTTCTGGACACAGAACAGTTTTGTTCTTGTCATGTTAAATTTATTAATCTTTAGCATCTTTGGCAGCTGTGACAATATGACACTGGAAATGTCTTCAGTAGTTAAAATTTGAGATTTTGAAACCTTTTTTGGCAATTTTTAGTTTAAAAGACTAAAGCCCCTCTCACACAGAAGGTGTGTGTGTTTCTTTTAGAGGTATGTGCAGCACTCATCACCCAACTTCCACGATTTGCCACAAACGTGTCGCTAATCACAACAAACACGATATGCAATGTCACACAGTTGCCGGTGTCGCAGACCAAACAGTCCCCCCTAAAAATTGATCTGCCTGCCTTCACTGCGCATGTGTCATTTCAGACCACAGCAGCACATCTGAGATGGACTGTTTTCACCAAAAGCAATCAAATGGATTAATGGGATTATTAACCATCAGATGATAACGGTAAAACCTCTTAAATCATTCTAAAGTCAGTTTGAAGCAGAAACAAGGCCGTTTTAAGTAGAAACTCGGCAAAACTCTGTGGCGCTTTGAAATGACAGACGCACAGTGAACGCATCAGCTAGCAGCTCGTGTAGCCACGGCGCTCTGATCGCTTCCTCCGTCTTTTATGATGTTAATAATGCTGAATTTATGTGGAAATGATTGTTGTACAAAGCTTCAGATCTCTGGTGCTGAGACAGATGATGACTGAACTGCAGTTTGAAGCAGAAACGAGGTGGTAATCCGTGAACCGCGGCTAACGAAGGGACTGATTTTTAGGGGGTCCATTTGGTCAGCGACACCGGCACTCACCAGAGTGTGGCGAATGTTTTGAACATGTTTAAAACACTCGCTACTCAACTTCACTCCTTGTGTGGTTTCCTCTTACACACCACTAACTCGCCATGCAGAGGTTGCTAAAAAAACAAAGCACGTCCACGAAGCAGTAGACAACACTCTAAGATAAACATCACTGAACATCAGCGCACATGTAGCTCACACGGCGACAGTGGGATGGGTGCCTCCATTCAGCCAATCAGCAAATCGCTCCTCGCAACACATTGGACACAATCAATCAAAGGCAGAAGCAAACCACAGGGATGTGACATGTGCATCTGTTGGACCTATGAAGGAGGGAGGTTCAACTAACAATATCTTCCTGAGAGGGTGAGAAGCTTGAATCGCTGGGAGGAACTGTGAGTGACGAGGTAGTCTGCCCCTGTCCTGCCCTGAGGCCGCTGTGAGCCCCCAGTCAGCACCTTGTGTCTACCTCTTTTGGCTATGGCCTCCAATCAGATAAGATAATCCACTGAACTTAAGCACATTACCAAGTGAAGGAAAAGAAACCAGAATTTCCTCAGTAGCAGCAAACGAAGAGGGAAGAAATCGAGTACAGAAGACTAGTAAGTTCCTTCGCTATCTCCCTTGTTTTAACTCGGGGTTTCCACAGCAGATCTGAAGTGGAACTTTGAAACTGAATATCAATAAAAATCGAAAAAACACTGGGTTGGAAACACCAGTTCGCATATCAAACATCTTATTCTAGTATTAATACTGTGAATCGGTATAGACCTAAACCAGGCAGACCACCAGTTCATCAACACCTCCAAAAAGTACCCATCCATGTACTGCATCCAGATGACACAAGGTAAACCCCTGGACCTTTCCCAACTGGTGTGGTCCTCAGCACTGACACACCTGTACAATGTACCATTGTCAGGAAAATGCATCTCTAGGTTGTAGTATCCAGTGTTTCCCCTAGAATTTTTTTCAGGCCTTGCAGTAATCACTCAGACATGGTAAAAACCACAGTTTTATGCGATTTTTTTTGTTTTTGTAGGACACGTTTGCTTTATCTCGGCTGATTCTTGTGTGAAACAAGTTACTGAGGGGTTTTTTTGTTTTTGTTTGTTTGTTTTCACAGAGCCAATGGTGTGACAGCATTTCTTGAAGAACAAAAAAGTGCAGTGCACATGCGGTTAATGGAAGTGAAGGTTTCTTTCTATGTCCTGAAGAACAGCAGACTTGCTATCCCACAGACCATCACTCAGACCACTTTAAGAATCACTGACTTTTGTATGTTTTTTTAATGACACCTTGGTTTTCATGACTCTGGTGTGAAATGAATTACTGAGGAGTTTTTAAACAGTGCGAACAGGGCCATGCACATATTGAGGTGGATGTGACTTCCTCATTGTATTACTATTCATTCATCTTCTATACCCACTTACTCCAATCAAGGGTCACGGGGGCTGGAGCCTATCCCAGTGTGATGAAGGCCAACAGGAGTCACTGTGTATGTGGTACACAACAGGCCTCACTCCCCCGACAGCCAAAGGATACCTCGGGTTTTAGCCAACTGGTCACAGCATCCCATGTCAGAGATCATGAGTTCCAGTTCACCTAACCCGCATGTCTTTGGAAGTGGGGGGAAGCCGGGGGCCCCATGGAGAGAACATGCAATCTCCACATAGAAAGGAACAGACGGGAAGTGATCCCAGGACCTTCTTGCTCCTTTTATTATTTGATTTTTTTTTTTTAATTAGTCATTATTCATGGAGCAGATCTCAGATCCTGACACCTGACACTTTCTATTGAAAGCTCTGGCTGCAGTAATGTGGGCCACAGCGGGAGCTTTAACATTATGCTCCTGTCAGATGACCAACAGTAAGATTAAAAAATAACAATTAGATGATTAGCGCGTTGTCAAATCACTATAAAAAAATCTCCTCCACAGTAGACTGAGTGAGAGAATACAAGAATCAAATGGCTCTGGATGTGCTGAAGTAATTATTCACATTCAAATTAATGGTTATTTGGCCATAGTATTTTTCATTGCTGTTATTTACAAAAAAAAAAAAAAACATCACTGGCCTGGCAGGGGTTCTCATTACGCTGGCAGTCCGCTAGGCTTATAATACTGTAGAGGAAAACACTGGTGTCATAGTTGACATCCCCTCACAATGCAAGTATTATGCCTCACTGGAGTTTCACTAAGTAAGTAAGCCACAAGTGAAACCCATTCCAATGTTAAACAGAAATCCTCCAGCGAGATCTCGTACCAGAGACATCTAATCTTTGCCTTTGGTACATATGGAGAGTCCAACCCTAACAACCACACATTAAGTCTGGAAGCAATAGAATCTTGAAGACTTTTGCCTTTGTTCTTCAGCCAACCACCCATTTCCAGTGACCTCATGACCTTAATATGAGCTCTATCCAGACTTTCTTGAAGGATCCTTTCGAGGACTGGGAAGAGTGAGGCCTACAGTACACGGGAGCTATTTGAAATCAGGAATTTGCTTACGGAACAAAGGGACCACCCCGTGGGGGATTAGACATGTATCAAAGTTGAGGTCAAAACTGGGGAATATCCTTAATTTTTTTTTAAATGTTATGATATGACATCAAAACAAGAATTGATTTCTCATTTGTAGTCTATTTTACTGGGACGCTCTTCACTTCTTGGTTGTTTTTTAAGCCATCAGCCACTGAAAGAATTCCATATGAATATGGTTATTTAGCTGCAACATGCCAGTCAATAAATTTGGCAGTTTCTTGTTGTGCTATTGTTTTATTTCGTTACCATGCCCATAGCACATGATCTCCCCACTGAGTCTGGTCTGCTTGGGGTTTCATGCAATAACCTAATCAAAAAACATCTGAGGGAACTTGTTTTTACCACTGTTGTGGCCCTGCTCATGGGGTGGGCAAGGTTTAAACCTTGCTAATGTGTAGTAACCTGGAGGCCACCTATGTTTTGATTTGGTTCTGTTTGAATGCATTGAATTGAACTACATGAAGGTCACTGCTGTGGAAAACAACTCTATCTCAACAAGTGTGACAATTTCACAACACACAGATGGCAGATCATCATCTACTTTCCAAAGAGGGACAAATCCTTTCTTTCATCATGCTAGAATAAAACTTTTTTCTTAAATGGAAGCTAAGCTTGTTTCTAATGCCAGAAGAACAGCGTATCCACCTACCTAAAAGCAAGTTCAGCAGAAGAATGGGCCAAATATGACTGTTCAAAGTAACCAGTCCAATGGGACAGTACAAAAGTCATCTGTCAAGACCATGCCATTACTTGCTATGACTACAGTGGGACAAGGTGTATGTTGAGAGGAATGCAGTTTTTCAAATTCTCAGGAAGGAAAGTATCATGATACGACAGATGATGTCGCCTGCTAAGACATTCCTACACATGCCCCCTTGTCTAGCTTCACGGCCAAAGCCTACTTTCTCAGCTTCCAAACACCCAGAAGTGCCACCAAATTGTGCACTATCCATTTTCTATACCCGCTTCCTCCAATTAAGGGTCACGGGGGGCTGGAGCCTATCCCAGCAGTCACAGGGCCTGAGGCCATGCACTATTCTTAATAGACTTAATTCAGCATTCCTTGTAAGATGAAACACTTCCTTCTGTGATGAAACACCTTCTGTGAACATCGGCAACAACAATGCAGTTGCTGGCAGCTGTCATGGTCTTGTCACAAAACAGCTTCTGCTTTCATGACAAACGATGTGTTCATTTTTGTGCAGCCTCCACCTAGACCACGTGAAAATACTCACAAAACTGGCTTTGAAGCCCAGTCAGATTAAGGGCTGTATCTTCCACCCAACAGGGTTATTCCAATATACACTCTAAACTTTAATTCATAATGTTTGTTAAAGGGTAGAAAAAGGTCAACGTTCACATGTACATATCAATTTAACGAACCTGTTTCAAAGACACAGCAAGGAAGAAGTGTTAAATGAAGCTTACCCCAGCAGAGTGGACCATACATTTTGGAGACCCCGTGGTTCCAGAAGAGTACAAGATGAAGAGAGGGTGGCTGAATGGAAGCTGTTCAAACTCCAGCTGAGGAAACTGGTCTCCCTCACCACGCCCCGTTGCGAGGAAATCATCTATAAATACACTGCAGTATGAAAGGAAGACAGTCAAAAAGAAATGAGAAATAAAAGAATGTGAGGAAAGGAGGGACCACCCTCCAACAGCCACTTTAAAATCAGGTACATCTAAAATTCTGTAGCATACATATGCTACAGTATTCTTTAAAACAATGTATTTTTAAAATAAATATACATCTTTAACTACAAAGATAAGAACACAGAAAGTCTTTCTAGACAGACAGACAGACTTTATTCTCAAACTTTTGGAATTTATTACACAAAACAAAATTGCTTCCAGTCTGAACATTTTGTGCATTTGTGTCAGTTCACACAGACACACACCTGTTGGGGATCTTGGAGAGGTCAATGTCATGCCTGGAGCGAGCATAAGGAATCACAACAACTTTTTCCAGGTCCGGCAGACCTACAAATAGAATGCACAACATAATTTTTGTTTTGTTTTGCCTGTTTTCCTGTCCTGTGATATAATATAAATATCAGTGAGATCACAGGATCATTTGTAACGTGGTGTATTGTGATTCATAAATAAAGACACACAATATTTTTAATGAAGGACTTGGTGACGCTTATTGTTAACTTTGTAGCTGCCAATGAAATACTAGCAATCAAGCATCTTGTACAAGTCTTCACTTCAATTTTGGAATACTACTGAAAACAAAGATGTCTATTGTTCTTTTCACCCTGTTGCTTTCAACAAATGAGAAGAAGACACTCTTAAAGTTCAAAATCCTGCCAACTATAACAAATAATTCCATCAAAATTTGATTAAGTCCACCAGTCACTTCATCGGAGCTCTTTACACTAGAAATTAAATTTGTTTCTTTTTCCTCAAAATGTGTGTAATGTAATGCCGGACAAAGAATAGGTGTTAAACTAACCAAAAAAAAAGCATCTATGTGTGTGTTTGTATGATTTACAATCACAAAATATTGGCACAAACCTTTAACAACACTGGTCAACTTTTCCATGTGGTCATGTGTTTTGCCGTTGTAAACTACGGCAGCAACAGAAAAAAGCATCTTTGCCTGGATTTGAGAAAACCTGTCGAGGACGCCCTGAGAGAGGGAGAAGGAGAGACAAGAGTGAAAGACGAAGCAAAAGATTAACACATACTGTAAATAAGCATGTTTACAAAAACTATACACGTGTGGACATGCGTAGGAGGAAATTATTGTTTGACAGTAAGTCCCTTTGGATTCTCGCTCTTCTCCCCACTTGGGGTTGCCACAGCAAATCCAAGATGGATCTGCATGTTGATTTGGCACAAGTTTTACGCTGGATGCCGTTCCTGATGCAATGAGCAGGAATGGCCTTAGCGGGAACCTTTCACTCTGGAAACAAGCGTACTAACCATGTCCATACTCATGTTGTCCATGGGCAGCACGGTGGATTAGTGGTTAGCATGGGATCAATTCCCAGCTGTGGCCTTTCTGTGTGGAGTTTGCATATTCTCCTCATATTTGTGTGGGTTTCCTCCAGGTGCTCTGGTTTCCTCCCACATTTAAAGACATGCAGGTTATGTGAATTGTAAACTTCATAATTGCCCAGGTCTCCCTTGCAAAAGAGATCTCGATCTCAATGGGACTAATCTGGTTAAATAAAAGTTAAATTAAATTAAAATTGCTCCTGATGTGATGTGTGTGATGGTGGTGGTGGGGGAATGGGTGAACCTGAAGAATCATTACAATGCACTTTGAATGATTCCATCAGATGGTTAAGTGCTACGCAAATGCACATTTATAAATGCCTTTTTTTTTTTTTACTGAATTTTGGGTTTCACAAACAGGAAATGTACCAGAAGCTCTGAAATGCTCCCATTGCCTGCTAGATAGCAGCAAAAGTAGCTCAAATGTACAGCAAGGTTTTGATTATTTATTCATTTGAGAAGGTAACTGTTGACGAAAATAAGATGGGCTGACAACCAGAAATCAACTTTAAGTTGTGCCCCTTGCCCTCATGGTCAATTTACTTGGTTGTACTTTGAGAATAATTTATTTAGATGAGTAAGTAGATAAAGAACTGATATCTGTGATATCAACATTGCGTGGAGGTCTGGAACAGTGCCAAAGGAGTGGCAAACTGGGGTGGTAGTCCCTATATTTAAAAAAGGGAACCAGAGAGTGTGTGCCAATTACAGGGGCATCACGCTACTCAGCCTCCCTGGTAAAGGCTACTCCAGGATGCTGGAAAGGAGGGTTCAGCCAACAGTCAAACCTCTGAAGACAAACAATGCGGGTTACATCCTGGTCATGGAACAACTGACCAGCTCTTCACTCTCACAAGGATACTGGAGGGGGCCTAAGAGTATGCCCATCTAGTCTACATGTGTTTTATGGGCATATGAGAAGGCATATGATTGGGTACTCCAGGAGATACTGTGGGAGGTGCTGCAGGATTATGGAGTGAAGGGGTCCCTTCTCAGGGCCATCCAATCTCTGTACTCACAAAGCTGTATTCAGGTACTCGGCAGTAAGTCAGACTCCTTTCCGGTGGGGGTTGGCCTCCGCCAGGGCTGAGCCTTGACACCAATCCTGTTTGTGGTATTCATGGACAGGATATCGAGGTGCAGTCGGGGGAAGGAGGGTTTCCAGTTTTGTGGGCTCAGGGTCTCATCGCTGCTTTCTGCAGATGATGCGGTCCTGTTGGCTTCATCTTCCTGTGACCTTCAACACTCACTGGATCGGTTCGCAGCCGAGTGTGAAGTGGATGGGATTAGCACCTATAATCGGAGGCCATGGTTCTCAGCAGGAAACCAATGGATTGCCTACTCCAAGCAGGGAATGTAGTCTTACCCCATATGAAAGAGTGCAAGTACCTCGGGGTCTTGTTCACAAGTGAGGGGACAATGGAGCATGAGATAGGCCGGAGAATCGGTGCAGCAGGGGTGGTACTGCATTCGTTCTACCGTACTGTTGTAACGAAAAGGGAGACGAGCCAAAAGGCGAGGTGGTATTGCATTCGCTCTACCATACTGCTGTAACGAAAAGGGAGCCAAGCCAAAAGGTGAAGCTCTCGATCTACTGGTCAAACTTCGTTCCTACTTTCACCTATGGTCATGAGAGTTGGGCCATGACCAAAAGAACTAGATTGCGGGTACAAGTGGCCAAAATGGGCTTCCTTAGGAGGGTGGCTGGTGTCTCTTAGAGATAGGGCGAGAAGCTTAGTCATTCGTGAGGAGCTGCGCCTTGACATTGAAAGGAGCCTGCTGAGGTGGTTCGGGCATATGGTAAGGATGCCTCCTGGGCACCTGGTCTTCTCCTGGGAGAAGACGCCGGGGAAGACCCAGGACTAGGTGGAGAGATTATATTTCCACACTGGTCTGGGAACACCTTGCGTGTCCCCAGTCAGAGGGGGTTAATGTGGCCCGTGAAAGGGAAGTTTAGGGTCCCCTGCTGGAGCTGTTGTCCCTGCAACCCAATCCCAGATAAGCAGTTGAAGATGCATCTATGTATCTATGAGCGCCTACCAAACATAACTAGAAGAAACACAAATGACACAAGGTTATGTCAGCCCTTACATTTTGTCCAAAGTCGACAGATGTGGAACTCCAAATAGCTCCAATGCTGGCGGCTGCCAACATGGCCTCCACTGCATGTATGCCATTAGGCAAGTAGCCTGCAGGATGGAGAGATGGGACACAGAAGTTCAAGAAAAACAAAATTTCATCCACAAGCTCACCTTTAAAAAAATGCTGTTGTGGTGACGTGTTTTGAGCCAATATGTCAATGTTACTATAGTGAGTTTGCTTTGGATTACCTCTTGAAGCAGCTTTGGATTCTAGATGTTTTATTATGGCTTTATCAGGTCAACCACAATAGCTCTATCTGGTAATGTATCCTACCAGTTCCTACGTTTAACTGAATAAATCCCTGTTGCAGCTATAACAGACCACTGTGAAATGTATAGAACCCTACATACGCACAGTATGCTATGCTAACATTTCCCCATAAAGAGCTCTGCCACCAAAATATTACAACACAAGAAGAGGTTTAACTCTATTGTGTCAAATAGATATTTTCTTTCCATTTCTAAAGACACGTAATACATACACATACATTTAATTGCATTTATGTAATTCACACAAGATATTTGGCCATATTTGGCTCTTTGTCCCACTTCCCAAAGGCATGCAAGGTTAGGTGAACTGTAAACGTTAAAGTAACCACAGGTGTGAATGTGTTTGTCTGTCTATATGTGGCCCTGTGATGGACCCGCGGCCTGTCCATCACAGGGCCCAACCTCTTGCCCAGTGACCACTGGGATAGGCTCCAGTTACCCCGTGACCCTTAATAGGAATAAATAGGTATAATGAATGGGGAAATTAAACAAAATGGTTCCATAAGACCTACGTAGCATCCTTCAAAGACCTCTTATTGTCACAGTGTGTAGATCTATTCCTGCAAAACTGGAACTGAAGTGCAGCTATTTAAACCCCAAAATAAGAAATTAGCATTGAAATTGGGGAACAAAGATTGATTCTCACATTTACTTTGACTTCTATTTCATTGCAGACCATATGAACACAAGATATTTCATGTTTTATGTGGTCAGCATCATTTGATTTGTTAATACATGGCCATTCCTGGATTTCAAGCCTGCAACACATTCAAAAACTAAATAAATAAATAAAAACACCAGGAGGGGGCAATTTAGGGCTAGTAATAATGAGATTTAAAAAAATTAAGCAGTTATTTGAAACAGGTGATGGTAACAAGTGATTGTAATCTTGATTTGGTACAAAACCAGAATTCACAAAATGGTAAATTGACTGCATTTATATAGCACTTTTCCAGCTGCATCAGACTCTCAAAGCGCTTTACACATCAATGCTTCACATTCACCACGATGTAAGGCTGCTGCCATGTAAGGCGCTCACTACATACCGTGAGCAACTAGGGGATTAAGCATCTTGCCCAAGGGCCCTTAGTGATTTTCCAGTCAGGCTGGGATATGAACTGAGGATCTTCTGGTCTCAAGCCCAACGCTTAACAATGAAACAATCATCTCCCCTAAAGATTCTTTCACGAGCAAATGATCTCCAGTTTGGCAACAAATGTATGATGAAATTATTGAAATGTTTAAAATCAGTATACCTCAAAGAAAGATTGGAAGGGTTTTGCATATTTCTCCCTCTACAGTGCAACACATCATTAAAAGATTCAGGGAATCTGCATGAATTTCAATACGTTAAAGGCAAGGATGCAAGCCTATGCTGAATACCCATGATCTCTTCTCCCTCAGACAGCACTGCATCAAGAACAGCTATTCATCAATAGCAGATATACCCACATGGGCAAGGGATTACTTTGGGAAACCTTTGTCAAGCACTACAACATGGAAATCCCACTTAAAACTTTATTATGAAAAATAGCAGTCTTATCGTAGCCTTGTCCATACATGGCATCGACTTCTTTGAGTTCAGAGGCATCTGAGGTCAGACAAATCAGTATTACAGATCTTTTATTGGAAGAAATGGATGCCAGATGAAAAGGACAACCCAGATTTATCAGTAACAAGGCAAAACAAGAGTCTGTCATAGTTTGGGGCTGTCAGTGTACCTTGGCAATGGTAATTTACACTTCTGAGAAACTGGCATTCATGCAGAAAAGTATACTGAAATTTTAGAAAATTGGTCCAGCTTCTACACCAGGCTGCCTACAGTCTTGATTTGTCCCCTGACATGAAAGGGTGGAGAATTTTTAAATGAAAAATACAAAGATGAACTTGTACTGCTGCACACCTGAAGACGTTTGCAGGAAGAATGAGGCAAAATAACAGTTGAAATGCTTCTTCAATTGGTATCCTCAATGCCAAAATGTCTTTAAAGTGAGAAGAAATGGCAACATTACAAAGTCATAAATGCTTTTGCTTCCCAACTTTGTCTGGAATGTGCTGTAGGCCCGAAATGCAGAAATGATGTAAATTAGCAAATAAATGAAGGTGACCACAAAAAAACATTAAATACCTTGGATTCATACTGCCTGCAAAGAGACAGAAGTCAAAACATACAAGAGAATCACTGTGGAGGGATTTTATTTGCATTTTCCATTCCATCCCAACATTTTCTGATTTGATGCTGTATTTTATAATTTTTACAAGTTATGATTGTTACATTGTGTGCGTTGGTTGGGTAAAAGTTTATACTGGGAAAAGGTTTGTTTTTCCTGTTGATTACACTTGTGCTTTTTTCAGATTTCTTGCAGTTTTGTACATTAAGGGCCTGATTTACTAAACCATGTGCACAAAGACCACGCAGCATCTGCAAAAGAATCTGCATGCTGATCTACTAACAGTGCATACTGAGGATTACAATGGGGTACTCAGGTCTAAGCAGTTTCAGTCTTTTGTTCATGGTAATGAGTCACTCACGTCATCAGGAGAGTCGTCAAGGGAGCCATCAGGGGAGGCTTCCATCCCATCATTAGGAGAGTGCACAATAGGTGCTAATTAGAGCTATTGTTTAGTCACTAGCCTATAGCAGTCGGCCTCTCGGTAGGAGGGGTCTGGTTAGGTTAAAAACTCCAGCTTTTGTTGGCTTCTGGTTTATTCTTCTCTACAAGAGTCAAGACAGAAGTCAGACTACCAGAGCAAGAATTTTAGCTGAGGAAGCTTCTGTGATTTGAAGCGAAACGTTCTCACGTCAAGCAACCCAGTCCAGTCGAAGATTCAAGCTTCTCTACTATACTGAGGATTGTATCTTTCAAAAGAGCAAAATAGCATGTATTGTCCATTTAACACATTTGCCTTCATGAATGTGCAATTTGGGGTGCATCTAGAAAGTACACCAAATTGTGGGGGATAAACATGCAAACTGGTAAATTTAGTACATGCAATATGAGTATCAAGGTCTAAAGAAAATTTTGCAGTTTCTAATAGCATCTGTATTTTGCACATTTGAAATAACAGTAGGAACTGTGTTAGGAAATTGCAGACATGCATAACTCTTGATCAAGATCATTCCCCCTTTAACTGTTTTGGGCATGCATTTATTTATTTTCACTCCAAAAACCTACTTTAACACAGAAAACACCACAATTTCATACAATTTATCGTGAAAGTCCCCATTATCCTTTCAGAAGCATTTAGAGGGAAATTATAAGCGAGGGAAAAAAATACCATGATATATACTGTTCATGCTTCAAAATTATGCTGACATAAATGACATATTTTAGAACATATTGCCAACTTCTAGATGAAACTGTGTTATAATTTTCTGGTCACTGATTTTGGGTACATTATTTTGAAATAATAAATGATGCAGACAAGCAAAACCATAAACAATTACTTCCAGACAGCGAATAGGATAAATGAAGTATCATGCACTCCCGTCCATCATGCTACTGAGTACCTAATTAATTCCGCAGGCAAGGAACAAAAATTAAGTTAGATGGAAGCACAGGTAAGCTCTACCTGCACGGCGTTTCCGCCTGACGCACCTCCGCCGGTGCCAACGGGGTAACTGCAGGGTCATCAGCCGGGAGCCACACTTCATTGATGTTTCGCTCCATTAATCCCGGAACATCTCACGGTGGTGAAACAACGGCAGCGACGTCTCCCTGCCGCCCCCTGCAGTCACCCCTAGGACCCCTCTTTCCCACACGACCTGTCCTTCCTACGCAACCACAACCAGAAGCTGGCTCTTTCCGCCTCTTCTGCCAGGTCCCTAGATGCCCTCTTTGTTCCAGACACTCCAATCTTCCTGAGGAGGTGCTGGATGGATGTTCCAATGAACCCCCTGCAGCCAACCTCCACAGGGTAGATAGTTGTGGACCATCCAGCTTCCCGGCACTCGGCTACCAGGTCGATGTATTTGTCTCTCTTCCTTTCACAGGCAGCCTCCATTCCTCCCTCCCAAGGGACAGTTAGCTCTGCCAGGATCACTGTCTTGTCATCAGAGGACCACAGGATGACGTCTGGCCTCAGGAAGGTGGTGGTAATCTCTGGGGGGAACTTGAGCTGCCGATCAAGAGCCACCCTTAAGTTCCAGTTGCATCCAGGTGTTAGCAGTGATCTTTCCCTCTGGCTGATGGTCTGAGCTCCGGCCCCTTGTCTAACAAAGCTGATGAAGTCCGAGTCTTAGAACGAGGGTCTTTGGCTGCTTCCATTCTCCGCGCTTCAAGGACTTCTGCCAGCTTCCGCAGAACCAGATCGTGCCGCCACCTATACCTACCCTGAACCAGAGCTGTCTTGCAACTAGACAGGATATGTTGTAGGCTTGGGTTTGGGGCATTACAGAGCTGGCAGATTTCCTCTGAGCTGTACCACTGGCTCACATTGCTTGGGCTGGGGAGGGTGTCATACGTGGTTCAAATGAGGAAACTAAGCCTTGCTTGAGGCATCTTCCACAAGTCGGACCACTTGATGGTCCTGCTGACGACCCCTTCCCAAGTCGTCCATCGCCCTTGCTGTGGCTGGCTGAGCGCCTTGATCTTGTATTGCTACTCCTCGTGCCTGACCACCTCCTCAATCACCAACTCTTTCCTCTCCTTTCTTGTAGCCTTGGACCAAAACTTGGGGGCTGTTCCCCACCCCAAGCTTGCTCTCCCTAACTGTATCCTGCCCACCACTTCTTTGTGCTCGAGCCTGCTAATGGCCTGGTCAACAGCCTCCTCTGCCTTCCACTTGCGTCCTGTTCGCACTGGTGCCTTGGTGTTTCTTACAAACGGGTCAGTTGAGTCTCTTATCTCTAGCACGAGCCTGGCCTTCTCTTGTCTGTAGCCTAGGTTAATAGACTTCAGTGGCAGCTGCAGAGTGGTCTTCCCAAACAGGCCAATGTTGGAAAGGCTTCCAGGTAGTCCAAGCCACTTGCGTATGAAGCTAGTGGCTTTAGCATCCATCTTCGTTACTGTGGATGAGGTGATCTCACACAGCTTCAGGGGCCACATCAGGCGGTGATAAAGGGTGAACTGATAGCACCAGACTTTAAGCTTCCCTGGGAGGTGGCACTTGTCGATCCTCTCCAGCCCATCCGTAAGCTGCTGCATGATGGTGGCAGGCATATGAGTATCAGACAGCTCCGCCGTATACAGCCTTCCCAGGCTTCGGACTGGTTGATCAGCCAACAATGGAATCTTTCCTCCATCCACTGTGAAGGAGATGAGATCATTCCTGGCTCCCTTCCAGATCGACAGACTACGGGACTTTGATGGCTTGATCCTCATTCTCGCCCATCTGAGGAGTTCTTCGAACCTCCTTAAGAGTCTGGCAGTACATGGCGCTGTTTGCAGTAGGCTTGTTACGTCGTCCATGTAACTCCGCAGGGCTGGTAGCCATTGTCCTGACCATGTTCTTATCCCTCACCCCATTTGCCTACTGCCAAGTTAAAAAATTTTTCATTAGCCAGGTCCGGTCAGCTGCTACCCTTAAAAAGCGAGCAGTTTTGTTGATACTGGATGTACGAGGTCTGTTAGAAAAGTATCGGACCTTTTTATTTTTTGCAAAAACTACATGGATTTGAATCACGTGTGATTGCATCAGCCAAACTTGAAACTTCGTGCGCATGCGTGAATTTTTTCATGCCTGTCGGTTGCATCATTCGCCTGTGAGCACGCTTTGTGGGAGGAGTGGTCCAGCCCCCTCGGTGGATTTTCATTGTGAGGAAAATGTCTGAACAGAAACTGTGAGAGACAGCCAGGTGGACACATTCAGAAAATTCAGATGGCTTTCAGGGACGATTTTATGGGCATCACAGAGATTAAGGAGTGGTACAGCCGGTTTAAAGATGGCGCACAATGGCGGAGGGTGCGCCCGCTCCGAGCGGCGATCGACAGGCTGAAACGACCAGATCATTTCCAAACTGAATGCTGTGTTGATCCGGGACGTCGTCTGACTACCAGAGAAATGGCAGAAAAGGTGGACATAGTGTTGTGAAAGTGTAGTGACACGGACCCACAACAGGGGGCGTAAATGAACGGACAATGAAAGAGTCGAATATAAACACTTTACTGTTGTGAATGAGCACAACACAGAGGAATGTGAAATTTTGTAGACAATCAATCACAAGGGTGACGTGTGGGCAGGCTCGAGGATAGAAGACGTCTGTCCTGAGATGAACCAGAACCACACGATTTCCTCCGCCACCGAACCCAGAGAATACTGGAGCCGCCAAGTCCCGAGTCCCCAGGTGGCGACTGCCTTTGAAGGTCGGATCTGGTACTGCTGGCAGGGAGCAGAGACAATAAGATATGGGTGTGTGCACACCCAGTAACAACAACGGTGGGAATTCCACCTCCACCTCTAACACACACTCATGCAGCTCCTGTCTACCACTTATCTGGTAGTGGTGTGAAGCGAAGCTGTCGCTGTTCACACCAAATGCCGGTCTCTCAGATAAGGAACACCACAGGTAAGCGGCTGCAAAAAAGAGTTCAGACTGACACACAATTTACTTTAAGGCTGAGAATAGTACCTGAATGGTGCGACGATATCTCGGCAATGAGGTGGAGATGACGTCCGGGTTTTATGGAGTGAGATGATGAAGCATGGATGGGTGACAGCTGTCACCCCCGGCTGTGTCCGTGGCGGCAGCGCCCTCTCGTGCCTGAAGCCCGCACTTCAGGCAGGGCGCCCTCTGGTGGTGGGCCAGCATTACCTCCTCTTCTGGCGGCCCACACAACAGGACCCCCCCCTCAACGAGCACCTCCTGGCACCCAACCAGGTTTATCGGGGTGACGACGGTAGAAATCGGCCAGGAAGGCCGGATCCAGGATGAAGCTCCTCTTCACCCAGGAGCGTTCTTCGGGTCCATACCCCTCCCAGTCCACCAGATATTGGAACCCCCGGCCCATTCGACGGACGTGCAGGAGTCCAGGCCGGCTCCCCGTCAATGATCTGGGCAGGAGGCAGCGCCGGACCGGGAGCACAGAGGGGTGAGGTGTGGTGCGGATTGATCCTGGAGATGTGGAATACCGGGTGGATCCGCAGTGAAGCTGGGAGTTGGAGCTTCACTGCAGCAGGGCTGAGGACCTTGAGGATTTTGAAGGGTCCGATGAACCTGTCCATCAGTTTCGGTGATTCCACCTGAAGCGGGATGTCCTTCGTTGATAGCCACACCTCCTGCCCGGGCTGGTATGCAGGGGCCGGGGACCGCCGGCGGTCTGCATGGGTCTTGGCCCTCGTCCGGGCCTTCAACAAGGCAGAACGGGCGGTGCGCCACACCCGAAGGCACCTCCGAAGGTGGGCCCGGACCGAGGGCACACCGACCTCTCCCTCAACCACGGGAAATAATGGGGCTGGTACCCCAAACACACCTCAAACGGGGAGAGGCCGGTGGCAGAAGACACCTGGCTGTTGTGTGCATACTCGATCCAGGCCAGGTGGTTGCTCCAGGCCGTCGGGTGCGCGGACGTCACACAGCGGAGGGTCTGTTCCAACTCCTGGTTGGCCCGTTCTGCCTGTCCGTTTGTCTGTGGGTGGTACCCGGACGAGAGGCTCACGGTGGCCCCCAGTTCCCTGCAGAAACTCCTCCAGACTTGAGAGGAAAACTGGGGACCACGATCCAAGACAACGTCAGTAGGTATCCCATGCAGACGGACGACGTGGTGGACCAGGAGGTCCGCTGTCTCCTGGGCCGTAGGGAGCTTCGGGAGGGCCACGAAGTGGGCCACCTTGGAGAATCGGTCCACTATCGTGAGGATGGTGGTGTTGCCCTGGGACGGTGGGAGGCCCGTGACAAAATCCAGGCCGATGTGGGACCAGGGGCGATGAGGCACAGGAAGCGGTTGGAGCAGTCCTTGGGACTTCCTGTGGTCAGCCTTGCCCCTGGCGCAGGTGGTGCAGGCCTGGATGTACTCCCAGACGTCGGCCTCCATAGACGCCCACCAGAAGCGCTGCCGGACAACTGCCACGGTCCTTCGCACCCCCGGATGACAGGAGAGCTTGGAACCGTGACAGAAGTCTAGGACCGCAGCCCTGGCCTCTGGTGGGACGTATAGTCTGTCCTTTGGTCCAGTTCCCGGGTCCGGGCTTCGTGCCAGGGCCTCCCGGACGGTCTTCTCCACGTCCCAGGTGAGGGTGGCCACGATAGTGGACTCAGGAAGGAGGCTCCGGTGGATCCGACAGCGCAGTTTTGCCCTCCTCTTCGTGTACCCGGGACAAGGCATCCGATCTCTGGTTCTTGGTCCCGGGGCGATAGGTGATCCGGAAGTCAAAACGCCCGAAGAACAGTGACCAGCGGGCTTGCCTGGGGTTCAGCCGCTTGGCGGTCCTGATATACTCCAGGTTCCGATGGTCAGTGAAAACCGTGAATGGCACACACGCTCCCTCCAACAGGTGTCTCCACTCCTCAAGAGCCTCTTTCACCGCAAGGAGTTCTCGGTTGCCGACGTCATAGTTCCGTTCGGCTGGGGTCAACCTGCGAGAAAATTAGGCACACGGGCGAAGAACCTTATCGGTCTCTCCACTCTGGGATAGCACGGCTCCTATCCCTGAGTCAGAGGCGTCCACTTCAACCACAAACTGGCGGCTAGGGTCGGGCTGCACCAAAACTGGCGCAGTAGAGAACCAACGTTTCAACTCCTTGAATGCGGCTTTGCACCGATCCGACCAGGTGAAGGGGACTTTTGGAGAGGTCAGGGCTGTCAGGGGGCTAACTACCTGACTATAGCCCTTAATGAACCTCCTATAGAAATTAGCGAAGCCGAGGAACTGTTGCAGCTTCCTACGGCTTGTTGGTTGGGGCCAATCTCTCACCACCGCAACATTGGCCGGATCAGGGGCGACGGAGTTAGAGAAGATGATAAACCCCAGGAAGGACAAAGTAGTGCGGTGAAACTCGCACTTCTCGCCCTTCACAAACAACCGGTTCTCCAACAACCGCTGCAGGACCTGACGTACATGCTGGACATGAGTCTCAGGATCCGGAGAAAAGATGAGTATATCGTCCAGGTATACGAAGACAAATCGGTGCAGAAAGTCCCGCAAGACATCATTAACCAAAGCTTGGAACGTCGCGGGGGCGTTAGTGAGGCCGAACGGCATGACCAGGTACTCAAAGTGACCTAACGGGGTGTTAAATGCCGTCTTCCACTCGTCTCCCTTCCGGATCCGAACCAGGTGATACGCATTCCTAAGATCCAGCTTAGTAAAGATATTGGCTCCATGCAGGGGGGTGAACACGGAATCTAACAACGGCAACGGGTATCGGTTGCGAACCGAAATCTCGTTCAGCCCCCTGTAATCAATGCATGGACAGAGTCCGCCATCTTTCTTGCCCACAAAAAAGAAACCTGCACCCATCGGGGAGGTGGAGTTACGGATCAGCCCGGCAGCTAATGAGTCCCGGATGTAGGTCTCCATTGATTCGCGCTCAGGTCGTGAGAGGTTGTACAGCCTGCTGGATGGGAACTCAACGCTTGGAACCAAATCAATGGCACAATCGTACGGACGGTGTGGGGGAAGGGTGAGTGCCAGATCCTTGCTGAAGACGTCAGCAAGATCGTGGTACTCAACCGGCACCACCGTCAGATTGGGAGGGACTTTGACCTCCTCCTTAGCATGTAAACCGGGAAGAACCGAGGATCCTAAACACACCCGATGGCAGGTCTCGCTCCACTGAACCACTACCCCAGACGGCCAATCAATCCGGGGACTGTGTTTCAACATCCACGGGAAACCCAAAATCACGCGGGAGGTAGAAGGAGTCACAAAAAACTCGATCTCCTCCCGATGATTTCCAGACACCACCAGAGTTACAGGTTGTGTCTTGTGCGTGATTAAAGGGAGAAGGGTGCCATCTAGTGCCCGCACCTGCAATGGCGAAGGAAGCGCCACCAGAGGGAGCCCTACCTCCCTTGCCCATCTGCTGTCTAGCAGATTCCCTTCTGACCCCGTGTCCACCAGTGCTGGGGCTTGAAGGGTTAAATCCCCGCTCAGGATTGTAACTGGGAGTCGTGTGGCAATATGTGTGTGTCCCACATGAATGTTATGACCCCCCCTTAGCCCAGTCTCTAAGGGCGGGTGTTGTCGTTTTGGCCGTTTGGGGCAGTTTTTCTGTATGTGCTCTTTTGAGCTGCAGAGAAAACACTCCCCGCGGACCAGCCTACTCATTCTGTCATTTGTTCTCATTTTGGCCCTGTGTGTTTCCCTAGCAACGTCAGCAGGGGGAGCTGTTGCCCCACGGAGCGCTGCGGCTGTGGAGCGTGGGGAGGGCGGAACCTTTTCGAACCCGGAAGGGAGAGGGACGGCGCGTGCCCGGTCACGTCCTTCGTCTTGCTCCCGACTGCATTCCTCCAACCGATTGTCTAACCGTATAACGAGATCGATAAGCCCATCTAAATCCCGCGGTTCTTCCTTAGCTACCAGGTGCTCCTTCAGGACCGACGACAGTCCGTTTATGAAGGCGGCGCGGAGCGCAACGTCATTCCAGCCGGACCTCGCAGCCGCGATGCGGAAGTCGACTGCATATTCGGCTGCGCTACGGCGCCCCTGTCGCATTGACAGCAGCACTGTTGAAGCGGTCTCTCCTCTGTTAGGGTGATCAAACACTGTTCTGAACTCCCTCACAAACCCAGTAGAAGAGGTAAGGAGCCGTGAGTTTTGCTCCCAAAGCGCTGTAGCCCAAGCGCGTGCCTCACCACGAAGCAAGTTAATAACATAAGCCACCTTGCTGGCGTCAGACGCGTACATCACGGGTCGTTGTGCAAAGACGAGCGAACACTGCATCAGAAAGTCTGCGCACGTCTCCACACAACCCCCCTACGGCTCTGGGGGACTTATGTATGCTTCAGGGGATGGTGGGGGGGTTCGTTGAACGACCAGTGGAACGTTAATATCCGGCACCGGGTCGGCAGGAGGAGGAGCCGCAGCAGCGCTCTGATAGCGCGTTTCCACCTGTGCGGTGAGAGCCTCCATCCTGCGATTAAGGATGACGTTTTGCTCGGTCATCAAATCCAGCCGAGCGGTAAAGGCGGTGAGGATTTGCTGCAACTCACCGAGCACGCCTCCTGCAGACGCCTGTGCACCCTGCTCTTCCATTGGTTGTCCAACAGATGGGTGACGCCCCTCGGGATCCATGACGCTGGCCGAGATATCCTGTTGTGAAAGTGTAGTGACACGGACCCACAACAGGGGGCGTAAATGAAGGGACAATGAAAGAGTCGAATATAAACAGTTTACTGTTGTGAATGAGCACAACACAGAGGAATGTGACAGTCAATCACAAGGGTGACGTGTGGGCAGGCTCGAGGATAGAAGACATCTGTCCTGAGATGAACCAGAACCACACGATTTCCTCCGCCACCGAACCCGGAGAATACTGGAGCCGCCAAGTCCCGAGTCCCCAGGTGGCCACCGCCTTCGAAGGTCGGATCTGGTACTGCTGGCAGGGAGCAGAGACAATAAGATATGGGTGTGTGCACACCCAGTAACAACAACGGTGAGAATTCCACCTCCACCTCTAACACACACTCGTGCAGCTCCTGTCTACCACTTATCTGGTAATGGTGTGAAGCGAAGCTGTCGCTGTTCACACCAAACGCCGGTCTCTCAGATAAGGAACACCACAGGTAAGTGGCTGCAAAAAAGAGTTCAGACTGACACACAATTTACTTTAAGGCTGAGAATAGTACCTGAACGGTTCGACGATATCTCTGCAATGAGGTGGAGATGACGTCTGGGTTTTATGGAGTGAGATGATTAAGCATGGATGGGTGACAGCTGTCAAGAGATAATGAGTGACAGCTGTCACCCCTGGCTGTGTCCGCGGCGGCAGCGCCCTCTCGTGCCTGAAGCCCGCACTTCCGGCAGGGCGCCCTCTGGTGGTGGGCCAGCAGTACCTCCTCTTCTGGCGGCCCACACAACACATAGCACTTTCCCGGCACATTCCACTGTTAAAGGAGATTTTGTCATGAAAACGGGAGCGGAGGAATTCGCCACGGAGCCGCTAATGGCGCGGAATGAAAGCACCTCCGTGTTGGTCTCACAGGACATGTGACATGCTCAGCTCTTCGACAATTTCTCGGATACTCACTCAACTGAAAAGCCACCCAAAGCCGTCTGAATCTTCCGAATGGTGGAAGAGCTGGGCATGTCCCGTGAGACTTCCACAACGGAGGTGCTTTTTGTTCTGCGCCATTAGCGGCTCTGTCCTGACACGCGAATTCCGCCGCACGTCTTTCATTACAAAATCTCCAGTAACAGTGTAATGTGCTGAAAAAGTGCTATGTCCACCTCTCTTGCCATTTCTCTGGTAGTCAGACGACGTCCTGGATCAACACAGCCTTCACTTTGGAAATGATCTGGTCATTTCAGCCTGTTGATGGCCGCTCGAAGCGCGGCACGCCCTCAGCCGCTGTGGGCCATCTTTAATCCGGTTGTAATGCTCCTTAATCTGTGTGATACCTATAAGATCTTCACCGAAAGCCATCAGAATTTTCCGAATGGTTTCCACCTGGCTGTCTCTCACAGTTTCTGAAAAAATTTGGATGCAGAAAAGCGGCAAGTCACTCGGCCATTTTCCTGACAATGAAAATCCGCCGAGGGGGCTGGACCACTCCTCCCACAAAGCGTGCTCACAGGCGAATGACGCAACCGACAGGCGTGAAAAAACTCACGCATGCGCACGAAGGTTTAAGCTTGGCTGATGCAATCACACGTGATTCAAATCCATATGGTTTTTGCAAAAAATAAAAAGGTCCGTTACTTTTACAGACCTTGTATGGCACAATAAGATAATCAAACCAGGTGGTCAAAGGCGTCAAATACACTGACAGTTTCTATATCATGACTCACGAGGCTTTATGGTTTATTGAGCTGATTTTTGCTACGACAACAAAGCAAAGACAGCATCGTGGTTCAAAATGTTAGTGCAATGCATTGCAAGACTACTAGTGTCACTATGACATACACTATGTTTGCCTGCTAACAAAGATTTGACCATAAAAATTGACTGACTGTTAACTACTATTGCATGGTAAGCCATTAAAAAGAGAGTGAAAGAAACAGAGACAGTGTGTGTATGTGGGTGTACTGGCTTCCCTCACACCCTCCTACAAAACTCAGCCGGTTTCATTAGCTAAGTGCTTAAATAGCTTCTGAATTACAGAAAATGACAAGACATTTTAATCACAACCTAGAGGCAAGAAAATCTCCCTGACAGAAACACAAGGCAGAGCACACAGGAGTGAAACAATTGGCTTGCTTTAGATGTACAAGGAAAGAAAGGTATGAAGTTGCTGCAGTCTGTTTTTCTCTCTTTCTTTTTAGCTACATTTTCATTTATCCCCTGTCTCTATGCCAGTGATCTTTGTAATGAGATTCCCACAGGACCTTCTCCATTTAGCTAATAGATCTGTCTACTGTATGCCCATTTTTACCTGAAGGCCATCAAATATGGCCTTTGGGTATTGCCAAGCCTTAGCGATTTTAACAATGCTCAAAGACTCTTTACAGGTTTAGGAACAAAGCACTCTAAACAAAAACACAAAATAAAAAAAGCCACCTGGAGCCTGATCTCAAGAGAAGAAGAAACTACAGGTGAGCACCAAGGGTCTTCTTGTCTTTGGAGGATGGTGGCTGGTGGAGTGCTGAGGGGTCGTCCACTGCAGGGTGGGGCACAGGCCCAAAACCTGAGGCCACTCACGCAGGTGTTCACTTGGAACATTCTTTCACTCAGCAAGGATTCAAACCAAATCAATCACAAACATTTTGCTGATCAATATATGCTTTAATCAACCATCTGGCCTTCTTGGTTGTTGACATATACAAAAAAAAAAAAAAGGTGTTTCACAGATCATGTTTTCCTTGACCTTTAACCAAACTACTCCAAAATCTAATCACCTCTAGATATCTATCCAGGTAATATTCCCAACAAAATTGAAGGAAATCTGTCAAGCCATTTTTAAGGTATCTTGTCCCCAGTGTCTCTCTATCTCTCTCACACACATACACACACACACACACACAGGTGAACTATCCCATGGTTTTACCAAAACATACGTTGTAATTTTCATCAACTCATTTTCATTGAACATTATCCCATTTGTTTTCTTTGTGGAATCAATATCCCACTGGATCATAGGAGCAAATAATACAGTTTACACCACTGGTGGCTCTGAGCTCATTCCACTAGAGGAACGTGCACATCCTGTTCTCTAGTTCAGGAAGTAACAATTGAGGAAAGAGGTTACTTTCCTCTCATTGAGAGGAAAGTAACCTCTCACTGAGTGCAGGTCCTAATGGTAATCAAGCAGTCATGGGATAAGCTTATGTGATCATATTAAAGTATTCAATTACTCAATTCAATTATTATTATTTGAGTATTCAATTTATACAGTGCCAAGTCACAAAATAAGTCACACCAGGGCACTTCACAGGAGACACAAAAATGCATGTTTGAAAGAGATCTTGCTTTCTGATAAAGTCTGTAAGCTGCCTCACCAGATCAACCTCTGTGTGTGAAACAAGGAAAATATGTTTGTCTTGAATGGCGAGCCCTCTGCACTCGAGTAGCCTCTTTAATAGAGGGCATGCACTTACGTCATCAAACCACGCCCCGAGACAGATATACGAGGTCTGTTAGAAAAGTATCTGACCTTTTTTTTGCAAAAACCTGATGGATTTGAATCACGTGTGCTTGCATGAGGCAACCTTGAACCTTCGTGCGCATGCGTGAATTTTTTACCAATTTTTTTCCTGCTCCAGTCGTGCCGTCATTTTCCTTGCAATGAAAATGTGCCGAGAGCACGACACACAACCTCACACAAATGCTGCTTGCCAGCAACTGACGCAATCGACAGGTGTGAAAAAATTTACGCATGCACACGAAGGTTCAAGGTTGGCTCATGCAAGCACACGTGATTCAAATCCATCAGGTTTTTGCAAAAAAAAAAAAAAGGGTTGGATACTTTTCTAACAGACCTCGTATACCTCCATATTTGGTGGAAAATTGTGGAAATAAAACATTTGTCCATAGCAGCCATAACATTCTGAAATTCTGCAACCTAAAAGCAAAGTCCTTCTCAGTGGCAAAGTCAGCGAAGGATAGGCATTATGGTGAAGATTGTGTGTTTATTGCTGATGTTTTCAGAGCTGCTGGTATGCATATCCACCCGATATCAGTCAGTGGACATCTACAACTATCTCATTAGGCATACAAATACTTCGTTGTGGGGTCTAAGACGAGTCTCAGATCACCATCTAATCACAGTAAAGGCGAGTTTCTTTGTGGAACTTTTTGGTTTTTTAAATAGTGGCAAGGAAAATCAGCGCACCCACAGCAGAAGGGTTAGTTTATGTTGTTCCTCCTGCTTAGGGAGAAATGCAAGTAAATACTTTTCATACCAAAGTAACTTGCTTTAATGACTGTCATTGCTTTATCACAAATGCAGGAGTTTGTGTGTTTTCCAGCGTTCATTCACAAAACGCTGGTTCGGCTATCTGACGTCACTGGTTCAGCTTTAACGATCATTAATAAAACGGCCTCACCAAGCCCCGACAGTCTTAAAACAGACATTCTAAAACAATTTGATTTATGATGTTTTCTGTTTGAGTCTAAACCTGTTTGATTCATGTTGTCAAAATGTGGACTGTCCCGTTGTCCACCTTGTGAGATCCCACAACGCAGTTTACGAAGGAGCGAACACGGCTAGCTGTCGTTTTGTTTACCATCCAGCATGGCGGTATACTGCTGGCTTCCAGGTTTGAAGATGTCACATGCATACCCTCCATACCAAAGCTCATGGCTCCACTTTGACATATGGATCCTGACACCTCGCCAGTACTGGCTGGTAAGGATAAAGCTGAGGACAATTCCCAATCTTGAGACACCAAAGCATTATCACAGTATGGGGTCAACAAAATAATTGATCTAAGTGGCAGAACAATTTCATACATTGCACACTCAAAAGAAAGTCAGAGAGTGCAGTAGCAGCAATGCTACAACAACATCTGAAAACAAAAGTAAGGCTCCTCGGCTGCTCCCTTTTTGTCCCCACTTGGGGTCGCAACAGCAGATCCAATGAGGATCCACATGTTGATTTACGCTGGATGCCCTTCCTTACGCAACGCCACATTGCATGGAGAAATGTGGCAAGGGTGGGGCTTGAATCGGAATCCTTCTGCATTGAAACCAAGGGCACTGCTTGATTTCAGGACTTTGCCCACCCCTATGTTTACCACTGAAAACAGAGGAGGAATTTTAAAGTTGGGTCTACAGGTCTTTGTGGCATCATAAGAAAGGATGAAGGCTTAAGTTAAAACTTATCAAGGTACAGATAAGTCACCAAGATAGATAAGTGATGCCACATGGCTGGGTTCACAAAAAGATAGACACTAGCGATAAACATGGTAAAATAAAAATTAAAAAAATTGAGTCTTCTTCCCTCATACAAAGACCTTAAAACCATGAAACTAAAACAGGGTCTTTATTTCATTTATTTTTATTTTTGATGCATATAAGCAGACAATCACTTCAGAAATGCTGCTCAGAAAATTTAGTTTTGAAAACATTTTACTGATGAGAAATATGGAGAAACGTATGCAGCGTGCATTAAAGCTCCTTCTGTTGCAAGCATAGTCAGTACATACAGGATGCAAGTCGGGTTTTGCTGTTTAGTTCCCAGGTAGGAATGCAAACGACGTATGTGTAAATGCACTGTAAACCGGGATGTTTTTGAAAAACATCCACGCTGAAACCAGTTGTACAAATACCAAGTCTGAAAAAATAAATGGTGCTATTCAGAACGAGCCAGGTACAAAGACAGCCAACCTTTGCAGCACACATACCAGTACTCATGGCTGTGTAAGAAGAACCAAAGTAGATTACTAGATACAACAATTTCAGGTAAGATGCATTCAGGTAATTATCATTTTACCCACCGTTGAAAAATGCAGCACTGTCAAATATAACCACACATTCTTCGGCAGGTAGAACGGCAAAGCAGACTCACCTGCGACTCTATCGCCAACCTGGATGCCATTTTTCCTCATTGCTGCTGCAAACAAAGCCACATCCCGTCGCAGTTCACCAAATGTTACCTTCACAATATCCTCCCTTGCTTCCGCTGCAAGAAGGAGACATAGAATGAAAGTCAGAACCCAAAAGACAGGGCAACAACAACAAAGCTGTTTTGATCATCATTGTTATTATTATTATTGTCATCTCCCACACACCCAAACAGAGTAGAATAGAACAGAAATTTTATAGTCATTGCACATATATACATACAAACAATGCAACTTCTCTGCATTTAACCCATCTTAATTACAGTTAGACACAGTCTAACCACTAGGAGCAGTGGGCAGCCACAATCCGGGGGCTGGGGACCAACTTCAGTTGTAGACACTGCCTGGGTCAGGAGCAGAGAAAGGTGCAGACCCTAAATAAGCATGTTTTTGATTGTGGGAGGAAACCGGAGTGCTCGGAGGAAACCCACGCAGACACGGGGAGAACATGCAAACTCCACACAAAAAGGCCGGGAATCAATCCCACGACCTTCTTGCTGTGAGGCACCAGTGCTAACTACTAACGACCGTGCCGCGCAGCCACCGTGGCTTGGGATATAGTTGTTACAAGCACTGTCCATGCAAACATTTGCCATTACAGGGGGAGTCCCCAACAGTGGACTGGTTTGCATATATAAATCACTGGGTCATTGTGCTCCTCAATATCATATTTTGGCTCATGGAGACCATACTCTTACTTGAGTTAGCCACTTTAAATTTTGACACAACCTACAATTTACTCTAAGGCACCCACTACATACCAGATGACCAGACCAACCAGTACAGAATGTTATCCAGAATGGAAAGGGGATTTGCCATTTCACTGCTTCTTGATATTACCATTATTATTATTATTATTATTATAGCTGTTGACCACATCAGGAGCAACTCCAGCTCAGTTGACAAAGCAAGTTGTCCACTAATCTGTTCACTAAGTGTTGAAGGGTCATTGAGTGGGCAATGAACCCTTCAAGTGCTCAAACCTGAGGCATGTTGCTTCCATCAACTACACGCAAATGTGGCAGAAAGATTTTAAAGACATAGAAAAATAAGAAACCATCTACGAACTCACATTTGGATTTAAACACTCAAAACTGAAGATCTGTGGTTTTAGCTCATGGCCATTATTTGTTTTCAAATCAAGCACATTCCTGGGATGGAAAGCAAAAACAACTTCCCCAATATCAAAACATTTATGGCCCTTATATGTCAGTTTTAAGCCAATTATGTCTGTGAAATCTGAATCAAATAAATCAAAATATTGGAGACAGATACGCGCGCACGCACACACGCACACGCACACACACACACACAGAGCAACAGCAGCAGCAGCAGCAGAGACTACAGTTCTAATTGTATCTCTCCAAGTAATAGTTTACTGACATTCAGAGAAGCTCTGCTCTGTGAGTAATGGGCCTTCTCATAATTACATTACAGCTGCAGAGCGAGTGTGTGTGTGTGTGTGTGTGTGTGTGTGTGTGTGTGTGTGTGTGTGTGTGTGTGTGTGTGTGTGTGTGTGTGTGTGTGTGTGTGTGTGTGTGTGTGTGTGTGTAAAACTGTTTGAGTTCTTGCTCTCTCACTCACACACACACACACACACACACACACACACACACACACACACACACACACACACACACACACACACACACACACACACACACACACAGCAATGAAGACAGACCTTTAAATAATTTAATGTCAGTCCAGAGAGGACGAACACAGAGCAGCAGTAAATTTAATAAGTCAGTGACGTATGAAGCGTTACACTCAGTGCAGAACTTTGTTCCTAGTCACTGTGCTCCCACTTAGCTTCAGAACACCTTGGGTCCTATCGCAAAAGAATGGCTAGCACTACTATGCAAGCATCATGTCCATCCATCCAACACAATTATTGTTTTCATGTCTGAAACCCATGTTCTTTAGACACACACTGAACAAAAATATAAACGCAACACTTCTGTTTTTGCTCCCATTTTTCATGAGCTGAACTCAAAGATCTAAAACATTTTCTATATACACCAAAGACCTATTTCTCTCAAATATTGTTCACAAGTCTGTCTAAATCTGTGTTAGTGAGCACTTCTCCTTTGCTGAGATAATCCATCCCACCTCACAGGTGTGGCATGACAAGATACTGATCAGACAGCATGATTATTGCACAGGTGTGCCTTAGGCTGGCCACAATAAAAGGCCACTCTGAAATGTTCAGTTTTATCACACAGCACAATGCCACAGATGTTGCAGCTTTTGAGGGAGTGTGCAACTGGCATGTTGACTGCAGGAATGTCCACCAGAGCTGTTGCCTATGAATTGAAAGTTCATTTCTCTACCATAAGCCGCCTCCAAAGATGTTTCAGAGAATTTGGCAGTACATCCAATCGCTCTCACAACTGCGTGTAACCACACCAGCCCAGGACCTCCACATCCAGCCACCTGGACAGCTGCTGCAACAATTGGTTTACAGAACCAAATAATTTCTGCACAGACTGTCAGAAACTGTCTCAGGGAAGCTCATCTGCATGTTCGCTGTCCTCATCAAGGTCTCAACCTGACTGCAGTTCGTCGTTGTAACTGAATTGAGCAGGCAAATGCTCAAATTCAATGGTGTCTGGCATGTTGGAGAGGTGTTCTGTTCATAGAAAAATCCAGGTTATATGGTATCCAGGGATACGCCTGGGGAACAGTGGACCTCATGACCCGTATAAGACTTATTTACATTATTCATATCAACCAGCAGCCAAAAAAATTACCAAGCAGGATGGATCAATGGTTTCATGCTGTTTACACCCAATTCTTACCCCACCATCTGAATATCACAACAGAAATCAAGACTAATCAGACCAGGCAATGCTCTTCTATGTACTATTGCCTAATTTTGTTGAGGCTGTGCCCACTGCAGCCTCAAATTACTGATCTCAGCTGACAGGAACAGCATCCAGTCAGGTTTGTTGCTGTGTTTTGTTTTCTTGCTACTGGAGTCTATCAGCTTCAAAGTTCCATATGTTGTGCATTTAGAGATATTCTGCATAATGTGGTTATAATGAGTGATTTGTTTTTTGTGCCTATCTATTGGCTTCAACCTGTCTCGCTGTTCTTTTGTGACTAGTGCCATCAGCAAGGTATTTTTAACCAGAGAACCACTGCTCACTGGATGTTTCTTCATCTTCGGACCATTTACTGCAGAACTTATAGACAGCTGTATGTCAAAATCTGAGCAGATTTGTAGTTTCTGAAATACTCAAACCAGCACATTGGGCACCAACAGCCATGCCATGCTCAAAGTCAATTAATATCCCTTTTCATCCTCATTCTGATGCTTTGTTTGAACTTCAACAGATAATTTGACCAAGTGGGCAATAAATGCTAAATGCACAACATGGCAGAGGTACTAATGTGTGTAAAGAGCATCAATCATACTTACTAGCAGCATAGAGAGCTACTTTGTCTTGGTCAGCATGTTTGAGCAGGTTTTCTGCATAGTTGAGACGAGCTCCTTTAAACCACTCAGGAGCATCTGAGATCCGTTTGGATACATCCACCACCTAAAGTACACCCAGAAAACACACACACACCCAGCACTGTTAATGACCTAGGCATTACCATGAGCTTCAGCATTCCCAAGTGAACTCTCGCAATCCAAAAAATTATACTATTAATAATTGTTGTGGTGCATAAAGAGGACAGCAAATGCTACTGTAAGATTAGATTAGACAGAACTTTATTGATCCTTTAGAAAGACTCCCTTGGGGAAATTGAGGTTCCAGCAGCATTGTATAACAGCACACAGGATATCAAAAGTGAAAGTAAAAAAGAAAAACATTTTGTAAATATAAATACACAATATAAATACCAGACATACTGATCAATACTGGTTGACTGGCTACTACTGTTCCTCTCATTCCTGACCTCTGTCTTCCTGTTACTCCTCCTCCCCCTGAGTGAGGAGCTGTACAGTCTGATTACCTGAGGGACAAAGGGGTTTTTCAGTCTGTTGGTCCTGCACTGGGGAAGGAGCAGTCTGTGGCTGAAGAGGCTCCTCTGGTTGCTGATGACGGTGTGCAGAGGGTAAAATACATAATAAAATACATAGACTAAATTAAATTAAAATACATAGACAGTTTAAATACTGGCCAAAACCTCTGTGATCCATACATTTTCTGAAGCAACTCGAAAGAGTAATTTTTAAGCTCAAAAAGTAATGCTTTGTATGTTGCCATGGTGGCAGTCCATACTCCACCAACCCATAAATAGTTAAAGAGCGTGGGCAGGACCCTGCGTGATCTAAGCAGGACAAATGAAGCCTGAAGGTGCCTCCATCTCAGACGAATGGAACACATAAAATTAAACAACAAAAATTTCACTTGACAGAAATAATGCAGCACAGACTTCTTAGATGATCCTCTAGGTCAGGGGTAAGGGCCGAGACACTGCAGGTTTTCTTTGCTACCAATCACCTCAGCAGGTGATTTCAAAATGATCAGGTGTTTATATTCAGGGGAGAAGCTCATCAGCAAACCCACCTGCTGAGGTGACTGGTTCCAAGGAAACCTGCAGTGCCTCAGCCCTCGTTGCCTAGCCCTGCGCTAGGTCAATTAACCACACAACAAGCCGTTCTATTACAAATATTTATAATTAAAATGCTCAGGAAGGAGGGCAGCACGGTGACTTAGTGGTTAGCACTGTTGCCTCACAGCGAGAAGGTCGTGGGTTCAATTCCCGTGGCCTTTCTGTGTGGAGTTTGCATGTTCTCCCCGTGTTTGCGTGGGTTTCCTCCCGGTGCTCCGGTTTCCTCCCACATCCAAAGACATGCGGGTTAGGTGGATTGGAATCTTTAAAAATTGTCCGTAGGTGTGTGTGTGTTAATTAATTTATTTAAAATTAATTAATTACTGTTTTCCCCATTACAGTTGTCATGGCGGGGGGAACTAGCTACGAAGACCAAAGTTTTTTTTTTTCTTTCTAGTACTAGTTTGAAAACATGTTTACATCTCTGAAGTTGGGCATTTCAACATGGGCTTCTATGGCAATCTGCTTGTTTTAGGAGCAAGCCTTAAGTGATCACTCATTTTTGAGGGCCAGGGGTTGAGACTTACTAAAATGCAGCCCAGAGTCACACAGACACAAGAAATGTCCTTGAACAAAGACGTGAATCTTCTGTGCTGGACTGTGATGACTGCCCTTATCAAGAGTCCAGAAATCACAGATACATTATCCCATACATCCCCTCTTGCTTGCCTCTACTGGTGGTTGGCTCTCACTGCGGTATTGTATCACTTCCTGTTCCGGAGCACAGCGGTGTTTTTCTGTATCTGTTAGCTGTTTAAGCTGCGCAGTTAGATTGATCTAGTTATCTAGATTACGATTTGTTTCCCAGTGTAATCTTTACGTGCCTTAACTAAAGCACTCCTTCTGCTGAATCACCTCTAAATTATTTACACATTATTCACTTTGCGTGTTTTTAGGAATCCGCTAGCTTAGCGTAGCTACTAGCTCTTAGCCGATTTAGCATGGCAGCTTCTCCTGTCTCTCCCGCACTTTTCTGCTCTGGGTGTGAAATGTTTAGTTATTCCTCGGCCTCCTTTAGCAGTAACGGTACTTGTAATAAGTGTAGCTTATTCGTAGCTTTGGAGGCCAGGCTGGGCGAATTGGAGACTCGGCTCCGCACCGTGGAAAATTCTACAGCTAGCCAGGCCCCTGTAGTAGGTGCGAACCAAGGTAGCTTAGCCGCCGTTAGTTACCCCCTGGCAGATCCCGAGCAGCCGGGAAAGCAGGCTGACTGGGTGACTGTGAGGAGGAAGCGTAGCCCTAAACAGAAGCCCCGTGTACACCGCCAACCCGTTCACATCTCTAACCGTTTTTCCCCACTCGACGACACACCCGCCGAGGATCAAACTCTGGTTATTGGCGACTCTGTTTTGCGAAATGTGAAGTTAGCGACACCAGCAACCATAGTCAATTGTCTTCCGGGGGCCAGAGCAGGCGACATTGAAGGAAATTTGAAACTGCTGGCTAAGGCTAAGCGTAAATTTGGTAAGATTGTAATTCACGTCGGCAGTAATGACACCCGGTTACGCCAATCGGAGGTCACTAAAATTAACATTAAATCGGTGTGTAACTTTGCAAAAACAATGTCGGACTCTGTAGTTTTCTCTGGGCCCCTCCCCAATCAGACCGGGAGTGACATGTTTAGCCGCATGTTCTCCTTGAATTGCTGGCTGTCTGAGTGGTGTCCAAAAAATGAGGTGGGCTTCATAGATAATTGGCAAAGCTTCTGGGGAAAACCTGGTCTTGTTAGGAGAGACGGCATCCATCCCACTTTGGATGGAGCAGCTCTCATTTCTAGAAATCTGGCCAATTTTCTTAAATCCTCCAAACCATGACTATCCAGGGTTGGGACCAGGAAGCAGAGTTGTAGTCTTACACACCTCTCTGCAGCTTCTCTCCCCCTGCCATCCCCTCATTACCCATCCCCGTAGAGACGGTGTCTGCTCCCAGACTACCAATAACCAGCAAAAATCTATTTAAGCATAAAAATTCAAAAAGAAAAAATAATATAGCACCTTCAACTACACCACAGACTAAAACAGTTAAATGTGGTCTATTAAACATTAGGTCTCTCTCTTCTAAGTCCCTGTTGGTAAATGATATAATAATTGATAAACATATTGATTTATTCTGCATTACAGAAACCTGGTTACAGCAGGATGAATATGTTAGTTTAAATGAGTCAACACCCCCGAGTCACACTAACTGTCAGAATGCTCGTAGCACGGGCCGGGGCGGAGGATTAGCAGCAATCTTCCATTCCAGCTTATTAATTAATCTTTCTACTCATCACTAATTGAAGAAAATAAGAACAACCCCAGGTTTCTTTTCAGCACTGTAGCCAGGCTGACAAAGAGTCAGAGCTCTATTGAGCTGAGTATTCAATCAATCAATCAATTTTTTATATAGCGCCAAATCACAACAAACAGTTGCCCCAAGGCGCTTTATATTGTAAGGCAAGGCCATACAATAATTATGTAAAACCCCAACGGTCAAAACGACCCCCTGTGAGCAAGCATTTGGCTACAGTGGGAAGGAAAAACTCCCTTTTAACAGGAAGAAACCTCCAGCAGAACCAGGCTCAGGGAGGGGCAGTCTTCTGCTAGGACTGGTTGGGGCTGAGGGAGAGAACCAGGAAAAAGACATGCTGTGGAGGGGAGCAGAGATCGATCACTAATGATTAAATGCAGAGTGGTGCATACAGAGCAAAAAGAGAAAGAAACAATGCATCATGGGAACCCCCCAGCAGTCTACGTCTATAGCAGCATAACTAAGGGATGGTTCAGGGTCACCTGATCCAGCCCTAACTATAAGCTTTAGCAAAAAGGAAAGTTTTAAGCCTAATCTTAAAAGTAGAGAGGGTGTCTGTCTCCCTGATCTGAATTGGGAGCTGGTTCCACAGGAGAGGAGCCTGAAAGCTGAAGGCTCTGCCTCCCATTCTACTCTTACAAACCCTAGGAACTACAAGTAAGCCTGCAGTCTGAGAGCGAAGCGTAACTAGTAATGACTTCATGACTTTCTTTGCTAACAAAATTTTAACTATTAGAGAAAAAATTACTCATAACCATCCCAAAGACGTATCGTTATCTTTGGCTGCTTTCAGTGATGCCGGTATTTGGTTAGGGAACTCTTTCTCTCCGATTGTTCTGTCTGAGTTATTTTCATTAGTTACTTCATCCAAACCATCAACATGTTTATTAGACCCCATTCCTACCAGGCTGCTCAAGGAAGCCCTACCATTATTTAATGCTTCGATCTTAAATATGATCAATCTATCTTTGTTAGTTGGCTATGTACCACAGGCTTTTAAGGTGGCAGTAATTAAACCATTACTTAAAAAGCCATCACTTGACCCAGCTATCTTAGCTAATTATAGGCCAATCTCCAACCTTCCTTTTCTCTCAAAAATTCTTGAAAGGGTAGTTGTAAAACAGCTAACTGATCATCTGCAGAGGAATGGTCTATTTGAAGAGTTTCAGTCAGGTTTTAGAATTCATCATAGTACAGAAACAGCATTAGTGAAGGTTACAAATGATCTTCTTATGGCTTCGGACAGTGGACTCATCTCTGTGCTTGTTCTGTTAGACCTCAGTGCTGCTTTTGATACTGTTGACCATAAAATTTTATTACAGAGATAAGAGCATGCCATAGGTATTAAAGGCACTGCGCTGCGGTGGTTTGAATCATATTTGTCTAATAGATTACAATTTGTTCATGTAAATGGGGAATCTTCTTCACAGACTAAAGTTAATTATGGAGTTCCACAAGGTTCTGTGCTAGGACCAATTTTATTCACTTTATACATGCTTCCCTTAGGCGGTATTGCTTAAATTTTCATTGTTACGCAGATGATACCCAGCTTTATCTATCCATGAAGCCAGAGGACACACTCCAATTAGCTAAACTGCAGGATTGTCTTACAGACATAAAGACATGGATGACCTCTAATTTCCTGCTTTTAAACTCAGATAAAACTGAAGTTATTGTACTTGGCCCCACAAATCTTAGAAACATGGTGTCTAACCAGATCCTTACTCTGGATGGCATTACCCTGACCTCTAGTAATAGTGTGAGAAATCTTGGAGTCATTTTTGATCAGGATATGTCATTCAAAGCGCATATTAAACAAATATGTAGGACTGCTTTTTTGCATTTACGCAATATCTCTAAAATCAGAAAGGTCTTGTCTCAGAGTGATGCTGAAAAACTAATTCATGCATTTATTTCCTCTAGGCTGGACTATTGTAATTCATTATTATCAGGTTGTCCTAAAAGTTCCCTAAAAAGCCTTCAGTTAATTCAAAATGCTGCAGCTAGAGTACTGACGGGGACTAGAAGGAGAGAGCATATCTCACCCATATTGGCCTCTCTTCATTGGCTTCCTGTTAATTCTAGAATAGAATTTAAAATTCTTCTTCTTACTTATAAGGTTTTGAATAATCAGGTCCCATCTTATCTTAGGGACCTCGTAGTACCATATCACCCCAACAGAGCGCTTCGCTCTCAGACTGCAGGCTTACTTGTAGTTCCTAGGGTTTGTAAGAGTAGAATGGGAGGCAGAGCCTTCAGCTTTCAGGCTCCTCTCCTGTGGAACCAGCTCCCAATTCAGATCAGGGAGACAGACACCCTCTCTACTTTTAAGATTAGGCTTAAAACTTTCCTTTTTGCTAAAGCTTATAGTTAGGGCTGGATCAGGTGACCCTGAACCATCCCTTAGTTATGCTGCTATAGACGTAGACTGCTGGGGGGTTCCCATGATGCACTGTTTCTTTCTCTTTTTGCTCTGTATGCACCACTCTGCATTTAATCATTAGTGATCGATCTCTGCTCCCCTCCACAGCATGTCTTTTTCCTGGTTCTCTCCCTCAGCCCCAACCAGTCCCAGCAGAAGACTGCCCCTCCCTGAGCCTGGTTCTGCTGGAGGTTTCTTCCTGTTAAAAGGGAGTTTTTCCTTCCCACTGTAGCCAAGTGCTTGCTCACAGGGGGTCGTTTTGACCGTTGGGGTTTTACATAATTATTGTATGGCCTTGCCTTACAATATAAAGCGCCTTGGGGCAACTGTTTGTTGTGATTTGGCGCTATATAAAAAAATTGATTGATTGATTGATTGATGTAACAGCACTTTAAACTAAAAGCTCCTGATTGGTTTGCCCACTTCCTCCGCATTGACCTCATCACTAATTGACAGCTGACTGAATGTTATTTTGTTGTGCTCTATGGCTATGAAATCTGTGACTCCACTGTATCGCTGACTTTCAGGTGTATGTAGATTTAAAAAGGATTAAGTACACAGAGAAAACGTGGCATGCCTGTGTGTTACCTGTGGGTGTGTTATCTCACACACCCACATGTGAGTGGAAACATCCTGGAGCGAAGCAAAGTAAATAGGAAGTAATATTATGAGTATGAACATCAATATTACATGTTTTGCAGCCCTGGTTCTTAAAATATATAGAAACTATGCAGATCATAGGCAAGAGTAACATAAAATTTATCCTGTTGATTGCCTGTTATAGCATGTGTGTTACTCTGACACATTTATCGAGATCATTGCATTAGATTTTGAGAAACTGATGATTACTTTTTAAAATCTCTCAAGGTAAAACAAATATTAACAGTGATCCAGAATCCACACACTCAGATCTTTTTACAACGCCATTATTTAATGGGTTCTTCCTGTTGAAATTGATCAGTTCAGTACATTTCATGGACAGTGACTGAAAACTTTGAGTAACTACATCAAAAAATAAGCAAACAAACACCAACAAACCTACATGGGTGGAACAACAAACAGTGAGCCACATTTTTCCAATCTGTTGTGTGAGTTTAAAAGGTTTTTTACTGTTAAAATTTACATATGTGAATTGAGATACTAATACCGAATGACATCTGTGTGCGTTGCTGAAAAACTGACTTTTCTGGAATTCCACTTCCACCCTGCATATCAGATTTAGTTTAAATCTGGAACTCACCTTTACTTAGATTTTGCCCAGTACAGACTTAATTTTCCTCATAATGTTACTGGAACCCTAAAAGTTATTGGGATTAAATATATATATATATATATATATATATATATATATATATATTGCTTGTATGGGTTATCATTGCTCAAACCTTTTTGGCTTAAGGATATGGGATTTTTATGGGATTTTGACCCCCTGACCACATTATGACCTCTTGGAAGAGGTTATGTTTTCGCCCCTGTTTGTTTGTTTGTCTGTTTGTGAGCAGCCTGGAGCCCACAACTTCTGTTGTCTCATTATGAAATTTTTACTGAAGATTCACATCCGATAGGCAAGAATTGATTCAGTTTTTAAAGTCATAGGTTAAAAGGTCAAAATCTGGAAAAATCCCTATCTTAACATTGAACAAATTTTCAAAAATTGATAACTCTGTCAAAAAGGAAAAAATTCCTTTCATATTTAAAAGCGTTATGTAGGATGGTATCCTTTATCAACCAACAAAGTTTGATTAAGGTCTGATCCAGATTACAGATTTTATGGCCATTTAAACTTAACATTGAAAACCCCATTTAATGTATATTTTACATCATATCTTAATCAAAGATGCCCCAATCACTCTCATAATTGAAAATGAGGCGCAGACTGGCACTCACTATTGCCTGACAAAGTTTGATCCAGATCTGATCTGGACTGTGGATTTTGTGGACATTTGAATTTAATATTTAAAAGCCCATTTGGCATACATTTCGCATTATATCTCAATCAAGAGTGCCTGCGCACGCCAGCGGCTGAAAGACAGAGAGTGTCCTGGGAGAGTCCATGTGATCCCTCTCACGGCAGGTGTCGGCCAAATTCCAGGTCACATGCATGAACATCTAACAACGCTTGCATGGCACTTAGAAAATTGTGGCCATTCGCGCTATTAGCACGGAAACAGTCAGCAGACGATCACTTTCGAGCTGGATGTGAAATCTGTCTAATGCCCCCATGAGTGTGGAGTTGCAAAAATCAACACACATGTGGTGCATGTGTCTCCCACATGTGCGCATGTCATGCCCCCTCCCACCAACACATATGGCGTGTCAGGGGGGCAGGGGGCAATGTGCATAAAATGCTTATATGTATGTACAGATCTGATCACATGGGGGCTGGACAGCCAGGTCTGAGCGCACACAGCACGGGGAAGTGCCTGTCAGCTGATTGCAGCATACTGACAGCTGAATGACGGCTCAGTGAACACATTAAAAACACAGAAATGCCAGGACAGGTATATAAATAATTCAGACAATACCTACATATGTAATTATATAACAAATAATGAAAATGAATGACCACATAACATAAAGCCACATTGGTCTGGGCGCAGAACGGGCAAGGGGGCATGTCGGCTGCTGTTGTGATCTGTGCTCTTGGACGTCCCAGCTAGAGAACACATACCACATCTTGAAGGACATGAACTTACAACATTCCTCTGTGAGGTGCGTGTGTCTGCCTGCTGTCCTCACATAAAAACATATATCGCTTTTGAGACTTGTCTCCCAGTTCCTGCCGCTGAAAAACACTCATACAGCATGATTTTGCCACCATCATGCTACTCTGTAGGGATGGTGCCTGTTTTTATTGCCGTGTTGGAAGTCTCACAGGACAAGTTGGAACATACCCAGCTGTTAAACAATTTATCGGATACTCACTCGACTGAAAAGCCACCGAAAGCCGTCTGAATCTTACGAATGGTTTCCAACATGGAGGTGTTGTTTGTCCTGTGCCATGAGCGGCTGCGTCGCAAAGCGCGAATCCGTCCGCACGTCTTTCATTACAAAATCTCTTTTAACAGTGGAATGTGCCAATAAAGTGCTGATCCCGTCCTCTTCTGAAACTTCTCTGCTAGTCACACGACGTCCTGCATCAACAGAGCCTTAAATTCCAGCCTGTCGATGGCCGCTCGGGGCGCGGTGTGCCCTCCGCCGCTGTGGGCCGTTTTTAATCCAGCTTTAATGGTCTTTAATCCGTGTGATACCGATAGAATCTTCACCGAAAGCCATCTGAATCTTCCAAATGGTTTCCATCTGGCTGTCTGGCAGAGTTTCTGAAAAAATTTTCATGCAACAAAGCGGCAGTCGCTCCGCCATTCCTAAACAATAAAAATCTGATGAGGGGGGTGGACCAGTGCTCACTCAACGCCTGCCCACAGGCAAATGACGCAACCTACAGGCGTGAAAAAACTCACGCATGCGCACGAAGGTTCAAGCTTGTCTGATGCAAGTGCACATGATTCAAATCCATATAGTTTAAAAAAAAAAATAAAAAGGTCAGATAGTTTTCTCACAGACCTCATATAAATATATATATATATATATATATATATATATATATATATATATATATATATATATATATATATATATATATATATATATATATATATACACACACACACACACACACACACACACACACACACACACACACACACACACACACACACACAGAGAGTGGTGGGCACACTTCCGATAACAGATAATTATCGAAGATAATGTTTTCATTATCGGATTATCTTTTTAGATAACTTTAAAAACCATTATCGGCCCAATTATCTTCCGATTAATTTTTGGCCGATAACTTTTAGACTGATAAACAAAGATGAACAGCGACAAGCATTTTTAAAATTTAAAACCAGTTCAGCACCTACCTGTTAAAAGTTTTGTAACAGATGGACAGTTATACTCTCTACTAACAGAAGAGAGCTGCTTCTATGAAAAGCATCTCTATCCTGTGTAGACAAAGGAGAAATGGCCAAAAAAAAAAAAAATCATTTCCTTTAACACCATACCGATATGCTAGCAATATCACCTAAGTCATCCAGAGGCATACATTTTTAACTTGTGGTTCAAATTTTAACCAAACTAATTTTGGACAAGTTATTTAAAATTACTGTCATGTCTGACATTTTATAAAGTTAAAATATCAGATATATGTTTTAGTTTTAAAGTAATGTGCTAATTTTTAAGGTTTTGTGAGCACATGCTGTGCCCAGCAGTGGGCACAATTGCATTTCAGACACTCTGTTCAGGCTCCACGGACAACAGCATTAAACTCTAGTGCCTAAAACTCTCGTGAATATATTCTCTGGGGTTTATAGACGTTGTTACACGCATTTTAAATGTAGCAGACAGGGATTATCTGGAATTTTGTTTTCAAGGCCTCTACTGCCATCTACTGGCCAGTAGTGTTCATGGCAGTATTCGCCCTAAGTACTAAGCGTCTGGGCACCAAATCAACTTTTTGGCTTTGCAAATGGATTTTTTTTTTTTTTTTTTTTTACAAATGAAGTTTAAAAACAAAACAAAACAACATCTAAAAAATAAAATAACATTACAAGACAGCTCTGCTGTGTTTGCACAGGCACAGTGCGAGTGGTTAGATGCTTGTAGCTTTTCAGCAGCAGGATACCCTCACGACGGCCGACCAGAATAATATCAAACAAGTTTGATTTTGATTGGACCATACGATCAGGAGGTGGTCCTGAGATGTTAAACGCAGCTTGTTACTCCATGTACACTACACGATGCAGGACGCGTGATTAACCTGAAACTTGGTCCAAAAAATTCCTGCATGAAAAATCATCTCGCATAGTGTAAAGCACATTTTACAACATCATAAAACGTGCGCACATTCTCTCCACATGCAAAACATTTTGCAATGACACTTCCAGGGCTCCGTAAAAATGACTGTTTTTACAAATAAAAAAAATTGAATATTTTACAAAAGCATATTTATGTGTAAACACCAACACACAACAGACGTCACATTAACGTGTTGGTTTACATAATGAATGACTGAACCAATCAGTGTTTAGCAGAGGCACTTTTACCCAGAATCCTTTGCGATCTGTCTGTGTTTGTTACAAAACCTCAGAATTAGTGCATTACACTTTTGGTTTTGCTCCCATTTTGTATGAGATGAACTCAATGCCAATATCCAGCAACTTCGCACAGCCATTGAAGAGGAGTGGACCAACATTCCACAGGCCACAATTGACAACCTGATCAACTCTATGCGAAGGAGATGTGTTGCACTGCATGAGGCAAATGGTGGTCACACGAGATACTGACTGGTATCCCCCCCAATAAAACAAAACTGCACCTTTCAGAGTGGCCTTTTATTGTGGGCAGTCTAAGGCACACCTGTGCACTAATCATGGTGTCTAATCAGCATCTTGATATGGCACACCTGTGAGGTGGGATGGATTATCTCAGCAAAGGAGAAGTGCTCACTATCACAGATTTAAACTGGTTTGTGAACAATATTTGAGGGAAATGGTGATATTGTGTATGTGGAAAAAGTTTTAGATGTTTGAGTTTATCTCGTACAAAATGGGAGCAAAACCAAGTTGTTGCAATTATCTTTTTTAGTGTTAGTGTGATATTTTTTAGACTAATTATATACCACAACGAGGAGAGAGAGAGAGGAGAGAGGAGATGAGAGGAGAGGCGAGAGAGCGAGAGAGAGAGAGAGGAGAGACGAGAGAGGAGAGAGAGAGAGAGAGAGAGAGAGAGAGAGAGAGAGAGAGAGAGAGAGAGAGAGAGAGAGAGAGAGAGAGAGAGAGAGAGAGAGAGAGAGAGAGAGAGAGAGAGAGAGAGAGAGAGAGAGAGAAATACCCCCAGGGATCCCAGGGAGGGGGGGAGGATGAGGATCCTACTCAGACGGACCAAGGAATGACGATACTAGGCAATGGAAACACGATAGTAAGTGCAGAATGCTTTTGTGGAAAAGTGTGCAAAAACCTACGTGGCCTGACGTTCCACCAGGCCAAGATGGTGCAGGTGTCACAGCGCGCAGGGACTCCCCCTGGTGAGACGCAGGAGGAGCTAGGCCCGGAGCCAAACCACAGTGCTCATAACCTCCAGGTGACACAAACACCAAACCCACACAGACCAGCAGAACATCGTCGGGTTAAATGGCCCCAAGCAAACAAGGAGCAGGAATGGTGCCAGTTTGATGAAGACATCAATTCCATCTTGGAAGCAACAGCCAAGGGGGAAGTCGATCGACGTCTCCAGACCATGACTACCATCATCAACAGCTTAGCAACTGAGAGATTCGGCCTGGAGGAGAAGAAGGTGGTAAAGCTTGGTAAAGCTTCCCTATACCAAGAGCAACCGGAAAAACAAGATCCAGCAGCTCAGGCAGGAATTGAAGGTCCTGAAGCGGCGGTTCAAGGAGGCAAATGAGGAGGAGAGGGGACCTCTGGCAGAGCTGCGAAGCATACTCCGTAAGAAGCTCATGACCTTGAGGAGGGCTGAGTGGCATAGGAGGAGGAGGAAGGAAAGAGTCAGGAAGCGCACCGTCTTTCTAGCAAATCCGTGTGGGTTTACAAAACAGCTGCTGGGGCAGAAGCGCAGCGGCCAACTTACCTGCCCCAAAGCAGAGATTGACCGCCACCTGGCTGCAACCCTCGCAGATACATGCAGGGAGCAAGAGCTGGGCCACTGCCAGGCCTTGATTGACCCACCTGTACCAACTCTGGACTTTGATGGGAGGGAGCCCAGCTGGAAGGAGAGCCAAGAGATGGTCAAGAAGACAAGATCAAGCTCAGCCCCAGGACCTAGTGGGGTACCTTATAAGGTGTACAAGAACTGCCCAAAGTTACTCCACAGGCTCTGGGGGATCCTGAAGGTGATCTGGAGGAGAGGAAAGGTTGCTTAACAGTGGCGGTTTGCAGAAGGGGTATGGATTCCAAAAGAAGAAGAGTCTAAGAACATTGACCAGTTTAGATCCATCTCCCTGCTCAGTGTTGAAGGGAAACTATTCTTCAGCATTGTCGCCAGGCGTCTGACAGACCACCTCTTGAGGAACTCCTACATGGACACCTCAGTCCAGAAAGGAGGGATCCCGAAGATACCGGGGTGTCTGGAACACAACGGGGCAGTCACCCAGCTGATAAGGGAAGCCAGAGAGAACAAAGGTGACCTAGTTGTGCTGTGGTTGGACCTTACAAATGCATATGGGTCCATACCTCACAAGCTGGTAGAAGAGGCACTTCGCCGGCATCATGTTCCAGCCAAGTTTAGAGACCTCATTCTGGACTACTACAGCAGGCTCAGTCTGAGAGTCTCAGCAGGGTCCACAACATCGAACTGGCATAAGTTGGAGAAGGGAATTATTACTGGATGCACAATTTCAGTGATCCTCTTCTCACTTGCCATGAACATGCTGGCGAAGTCTGCCGAGGTTCAGTGCAACGGGCCACTAACTAAGTCCGGCATCAGGCTGCCGACCATCAGCGCCTTCATGGACAACCTGACTGTGACAACACCAAATGTCCCCGGGAGCAGGTGGATCTTGAGGGGTCTGGAGGAACTAACCACCTGGGCCCGCATGACCTTCAAGCCTGCAAAATCTAAATCCCTTGTGCTGAAGAAAGGAAAGGTTACCAACAAGTTCCACTTTACACTTGGAGGCACCCAGATTCCATCCATCACCAACAAGCCAGTGAAGAGCCTAGGGAAGGTTTCTGACTGCAGCCTGAGAGATACAGCAGCCATCCAGTCGACCAACCAGGAGTTAGAAGGTTGGTTAACCACCGTGGACAAGTCAGGTCTCCCGGGCAAGTTCAAGGCCTGGGTGTACCAGCATGGTATCCTCCCAAGAATTCTATGGCCCCTTTTAGTGTACGAGGTACCGATCTCCACAGTCGAAGGCTTTGAGAAGAGGGTCAGCAGGTTCCTGCGGAAGTGGCTGGGTCTACCGCGAAGACTGAGCAGCATCACCCTGTATGGGAAAAACAACATGCTGAAGCTCCCCATCAGCAGCCTGGATGAGGAATTCAAGGTGAGCCGCACTAGGGAGGTGCTGCAATACAGAGAGTCATGTGACCCAAAAATCTCTCAAGGTGGGATTGAAGTCAGGACCAGGCGGAAATGGAGGGCAGCAGAGGCCGTAGATGTTGCCGAATCACGGCTGCGGCACAGAGCTCTGGTGGGGACAGTGGTGCGGGAAAGAGCAGGCCTGGGCTGCAGTACAACACCTCGCTACGACAAGGCAAAGGGGAAAGATTAGGTTAGGTTAGGTTAGGTTAGGTTAGGTTAGGTTAAACTTTATTGTCCCCACAGGGGAAATTTGTCTTGGGCTCACAGTGTTGTTTAACACATAAACAACATTCACAACATTTAACATCCGAACACACGTATGATTTCAACAAAAGGAATATGTCATGATATTGCACAGTCCCAAGTAAAGTGCATTTGCAAATAAAGTGACTTACAGTATATTGCACGTGCCCAATAAATAACAAATTTACAATTCAACAATTAAAAAAACCCACATTCCTACTGTCTTGTCTTATTTAACAAAACCACTGACATGGGAACAAAAGAGAGTTTAAACCTGTTACTGCGGTGCTTGATCGCTCGATAGCGCCTCCCAGAAGGTAGCAGAGTGTATTCACTGTGCAGTGGATGGGAGGGTTCTCTGGTTATGGCTTTGGCTTGTGCCAGGACAGAGGTTTCAAAAATTGTGTGGAGAGAAGGAAACTCCTTCTGTCCTATGATTTTCATTGCATTTTTTACAAGCTGTCCTATTTTGGTTTTACCCTGCACTGTGAGTGAGCCAAACCAGGCCACTATTCCATACCTAATGAGGCTCTCCAGCACCGCATTATAAAAACAAACCATGATTCGGGTGCTCACACCAAACAATCTCAGTCTTCTGAGGAAGTGGAGATAAGAGATCACTGCTCCTGGAGGAAGTGCGAGTGGCAGTTGAAGAAGAGAGAGCAGGCAGGATGGTGGGAATGCGGCAGCAGGGAGCCTGGACGTGATGGGAGCAGGCAGTAGAGCGCAAAGTCACTTGGACCGAGCTGTGGAGAGCCGAGCCCCAGCGCATAAAATTTCTGATCCAGGCTGTCTATGACGTACTGCCAAGCCCGTCCAACCTGTTCTTGTGGGGGAAGGTGGAGCCTCCAGCGTGTGCTCTGTGCCAGAAGAAAGGGACCCTGGAGCACATCTTGAGCTGCTGTCCGAGAGGCCTGAGCGAGGGGCGCTACCATTGGCAGCATGACCGGGTCTTGAAGGCCATAGCAAACACCATCTGCATGGGGATTTCGCAGTGCAAGCATCTTCGCCCAGTGAAGAAGACCATTTCCTTTGTCAGAGCTGGGGAAGAACCAACAGCTGCCGCCAGAACCTCTTCTTCTGGCCTTCTAGCAACGGCACAAGACTGGGAACTGAAAGTGGACCTAGGGAAGCAATTAAGGTTCCCAGAGAATGTAGCCAAAACATCTCTAAGGCCAGATGTGGTGCTGACCTCAGTGAGCTCCAAGCAGGTGGTGCTCCTAGAACTTATGATCCCCTGGGAAGATCGTATCGAGGAGGCCAATGAGCGGAAGAGGGCCAAGTACCAGGATCTGCTGGAGGAGTGTCGTCGCACTCACAATCGGATATTCACACGACTAATTTTATATATATATATATATATATATATATATATATATATATATATATATATATATATATATATACACATATATACATATATATATACACATATATACATATATATATACACATATATACATATATATATATACACATATATATACACACACACACACACACACACACACACACGAGGGCTGTCCATAAAGTATAGGTCCTTTTAATTTTTTTCAAAAACTATATGGATTTCATTCATATGTTTTTACGTCAGACATGCTTGAACCCTCGTGCGCATGCGTGAGTTTTTCCACGCCTGTCGGTGACGTCATTTGCCTGTGAGCACTCCTTGTGGGAGGAGTCGTCCAGCCCCTCGTCGGAATTCCTTTGTCTGAGAAGTTGCTGAGAGACTGGCGCTTTGTTTGATCAAAATTTTTTCTAAACCTGTGAGACACATCGAAGTGGACATGGTTCGAAAAATTAAGCTGGTTTTCAGTGAAAATTTTAACGGCTGATGAGAGATTTTGAGGTGACACTGTCGCTTTAAGGACTTCCCACAGTGCGAGACGTCGCGCAGCGCTCTCAGGCGGCGTCATCAGCCTGTTCCAAGCTTAAAACCTCCACATTTCAGGCTCTATTGATCCAGGACGTCGTGAGAGAACAGAGAAGTTTCAGAAGAAGTCGGTTTCAGCATTTTATCCGGATATTCCACTGTTAAAGGAGATTTTTTTAATGAAAGACGTGCGGACGGGTCCGCGCGTCGGGACGCAGCCGACGCGGTGCGGCAGCACAGGAAAAACACCTCCGTGTTGATAACCATTTGTAAAATCCAGGCGGCTTTTGATGGCTTTCAGTGGAGTGAGTATATGAGAAATTGTTTAACAGCTGGACATGTTCCAACTTGTCCTTAAGGCTTCCAATGGAGGTGTTTTTCCTGTGGCGGAGCGTCGCGGCGGCTGCGAGCCGACGCGCGGACCCGTCCGCACGTCTTTCATTAAAAAAATCTCCTTTAACAGTGGAATATCCGGATAAAATGCTGAAACCGACTTCTTCTGAAACTTCTCTGTTCTCTCACGACGTCCTGGATCAATAGAGCCTGAAATGTGGAGGTTTTCAGCTTGAAACAGGCTGATGACGCCGCCTGAGAGCGCTGCACGACGTCCCGCACCGTGGGAAGTCCTTAAAGCGACAGTGTCACCTCAAAATCTCTCATCAGCCATTAAAATTTTCACTGAAAACCAGCTTAATTTTTCGAACCATGTCCACTTCGATGTGTCTCACAGGTTTAGAAAAATTTTGATCAAACAAAGCGCCAGTCTCTCAGCAACTTCTCAGACAAAGGAATTCCGACGAGGGGCTGGACGACTCCTCCCACAAGGAGTGCTCACAGGCGAATGACGTCACCGACAGGCGTGGAAAAACTCACGCATGCGCACGAGGGTTCAAGCATGTCTGACATAAAAACATATGAATGAAATCCATATAGTTTTTGAAAAAAATAAAAAGGACCTATACTTTATGGACAGACCTCGTATATATATATTAATTTCCTCCATTTTGGAATAAGGCTGTAACATAACAAAATGTGGAAAAAGTGGAGCACTGTGAATACTTTCTGGATGCACTGTATGCCCTCTCTTAATGGCTCCTCCTGAGATTTTCTATTTTTTTATGCTCCATCTCCAATGAAGAGATGGAGTTTAATTTAATTAATCTCATAACTCACTGTGAGGTTTAGCTTTTTATGACTTCCACCTTCTAAGTGAGATGCCAGAGAGGATTATTTAAGTTTAAGTAACTTAAAATCTGTGTTTGGGTTGACTGCTGCTTCTGGGATCTCTGAGTTTACCACTGAAGTTGAGTCCACTTACAGATGGGGTCAAAATGATCACCCCCCTTACAGAATTTAATGTCTTCTTCAAAATTTTCCCAAGTGTTTTTTTAACAGAGCAAGGAATTTGCAGCACAGCATTTCTAAACATACTCGTTTTATTTTGGATGCCTAAATTATTTTACTTTTGCAGGAGAAGGAGTTAGCAGAGGGTTTCCAAGTGTCAAGAGCTGAAGTGAGAAGTATCATCATATTATGCTGTGGGGATGCTTCAGTGTGTCTGGAACTGGGAATCTCCTCAAGGTGGAAGGAATCATGAAGAACGAATGATAAGAAAAGATTTTGAAAGAAAACCTTTGGCAGTTAGCAGCAAAATTGGGTCGTCGCTTTATATTCCAACATGACAACAACCCACAATATACGTATGTTGCCTCTGGTGAAGAACTACCTCCAGAAGACCAAAGTGAAAGTTACTGACTTGCCTGCACAGAGCCCTGATTTGAAAACCATTGAAAATCTGTGGGGTAAACTGAAGACCAAGGTCCATGCTAGAAGACCATCAAATCTGGAGGAGCTTGAAAAATTTGCCAAAGAAGAATGGGCCGGGATTCCTCAGCAGACATGTGTGAGACTTGTTGAAAGCTACAACAAAGGACTATGGGCTGATATCCAGCAAAAAGGACACACAATTCACTATTAGCATCAGGGGGACTAATAATTTTGACCCTGGTAGTTAGTAAGCTAGTAAAGTAAAATAATGTAAGTAAGTCCCTTCGTCTGCTCCCCTGTATGCGGGTCACCACAGCAGTTCTGAGGTGGATCTGCATGCTGATTTGGCACAGGTTTTATGCTGGATACCCTTCCTGATGCAACTCTATATGATGCAACTCTATATTACATGGAGAATTGGCATGGGCAGGTTTGAACCAGGAACCTCCCACACTGGAAATAAGCGCACTTATCTGGTTGGCTATTACCCCTGCACAGTAAAATAATTTAAGCATCCAAAATAAAACTAGGATGTTTACAAATGCTGTGTTTAAAATTCCTTGCTCTGTTAAAAAAGCACTTGGGAAAATGTTGAAGAAAAAGTTATATTTCAAAGGTGGGCTAATAAGGTTGCCCTCATTTGTAAAAGACAATATGGCTTTAATTATTCTTTGAGCAGTTATTGGAGGCACTCCCTCTGATTTTTTTTTTTTTTTTTGCTCAAGTCTCCTAGAACCAACTAACAGACTTTTACAGCAGACTGTATACAGCAGATGTTTGAGAATTTTGGATGATTTTTTTTTCTACCTGCTCCTGTGCTGTCCTACAGGTCTCTTTTTGTTAAATAAACTGCCTAATTTTCTCCATGTAATGTGGAGTTGCGTCAGTAAGACTTGTGCCAAATCAATGCAACCTCGAGTGAAAACAAGGGACAGCCGAAGGGACTCTCTAAACTGTTTTCCTTACTTTGTCCTTGTGTTTCCCTGTGATGGGTCCACTTGTCTTTTCTGAGCCCTGGCTCATAACACTGGGTGCTGATTGGCCTCCATCCAGGCACATCACTGGTCCATCCCCACCTCCCGAAGGAGTCATCTATCTTCCGCAGACAGATAATACGTGGGCATACCCTGAGCCTTTTCCAGTTGATGGTGTCCTCAGCACTGAAGCCTCTTCACCCTGGATCATGCTGAAATAAGCACACACTGAGGCCATAGTGTTGTAGCTCCCAATGCAAATAGAACTCCTCATCAGAGTCTACTTAACTGCTTATCTGACACAAAGTTATTCCAGATATTTGTTTTTTTTCCCATAGATTCTCCAGAGATACAAAGTACCACAGATGTCCAAACATCACCTGAAATCACTGGTTAGAATCAAAGGACCCTATTTTATACCGGGTGAGCAAGTTAACATTTTGTCCTTGACGCTGATGGACTCGAAGCACGAAAAATAGGGAGGCATAAAGAGTTGAAGGACTTTGACAAGGGCCGCACTGTGACAGATGATTTGGCCAGGGCATCTCCAAAATGACAGAGCTCTTGTGGGATACTCTCAGCCTGTGGTAGTCAGCACCTCCTGAAAGTGGTCCAAGAACAACTGGTGACTTGTCGACAGGATCATGTGGGATGCGCTGGCCTAACAAGTCCAATCCATGGTGGCCCCACCTCACAGCTTAGAGGATTTAAAGGCTCTGCAACTAATTCCTTGGCGTAGGATTCTACAAAACACCTTCAGAGGTCTAGTGAAGTCCACAGGACAGGGCTGTACAGGGATTGCCCAACTCAATCTCACGCCATTTCGCTTTGACATCACAAAAAGTAGATTAACCTATGATTTGTGATACCGTCACAAAAATATGGAGCTTTTCATGACCATAGCACGAATTAATTTTGTGACGGGAGCAGGAAATGCAGGGTGACGTGCGGGGTTATGTCTCGGAGAAGGAAAGGGGTTAGATTATAGTTAGGGATAGGGTTAGAAATAATAAAATAAAATTCAAAAATGTGTCATGAAAATGTGACTCATTTCGTGATGGGAGCAGGAAAAAAGTGTGAGACTGGGCTGGGATTTACACAACATTAGGCGGGCAATCACAATGTTATGACTGATGGGTGTATTATGGTTACTGTGAGCTCCGCTGTCGGAGATGGAAGGGGGGACTTTACAGAAGACTCTCGCTGGTTAGAGAGTGTGACAACCCTAACAAAAACACATGTGTTCTGTCAAACATTTGATTTTTATTTATAGAAGACTGCAGAAGGGATGCAGACTTGCACTCAGCCACACAGTTGAAAGGGAAATGGTGAATAGTAAATGGACTGCATTTATATAGCACTCAAAGTGCTTTACAATTATGCCTCATATTCACCCATTCACACAAACACACTCAGACACCAACAAGTCAGGGTGCTGCCATGCAAGACACTCACTGCACATGGGAGCAACTAGGGGATTAAGGACCTTGCCAAGGCCCTTTAGTGATTTTCCGGTCAGGCTGGGGTTTGAACCAAGGATCCTCTGGTGTCAAGCCCAATACTTAATGACTAGACCATCACCTCCCCTAAAATAGATCCTTGTCAATTGATATTTTATTAAGACCATCACCTCCCCCTGAGGGAAGGTCACCATTTAAAAAAAAAAAAAAAAAAAAAAGAGAAAGAAGAAGAGGGTGACGGTAATCAAAAAAGCTTCACGTGAACATTTAATACAGAGTGGTCATATGTAAACACATTTCGGGCCTTACTAATATTCAGATAACAAGTGCTAAATTGTCAGGGCAATCCAAGCATTTGATTGTTGGGGTGTAGATAATTTTGCGGGTGATTCACTCGGATTGATAGAGTCTGGTAACCTGCAACAAATGAAATTAGTAGTGAGTCCTGTGTCATGAGTTTTCCTACCATATAAGTCCATTTGGAACCTGTTCTAATCAAAGCTGTTTTGTTGTCAGATTTTAGTCGTACCTACATGATGTTTTAGATCGCAGCTAAATAAACCTTTATGGTATGAATTCAGACTCACCTCATCATATGTTTTGGAGCTGACCACACCACAGAAGCGCCACACCTCTGTCCAAAACTCTGGGTAGTTCTCCACAGACCACTGGTACAGGTCATTGTAACTAACTAGATGGAGAGAGACATCAAGTCATCATAACAGGTTTATAACAATGTTAAGTGATGTAAAATTTGAGTTAGATCAAAAATAGATGTACAAGCTTTTTTTTTTTGTTTTTTAATTCTAATTATGCCACAGAACGGCCTGAAGTCTGTCCCTAAAACATCAAATATTCCAGAAATACTAAAATGGAAATAAGCTGAGTAGTAGTTGAACATCTGCTTAATTTTTTCAACAGCCAAAATGTAACATCATGGAAACGAGGTCAGAATGACCCGCAGAATTCTGGGAGGTGTTCAAACATCTTTTACAGTAAATCTGACTCCTCCAGCAATTATTTTGATTTAGAAAGAAAAAAAAACTAAAACAGTCTCTGCTCTAAAAGTAGCCTTATTATTCAGCCATCCTAGACTATATACAGCATGCTTTACAATACATTCTATCAACAGAAAAAAAGGATTGAGGTCAAAAGGCTTGAAAGTCAAGACAATTTTGAAACAATCACAAGGGACCTCCTAATTTAGAAGATAACTTTATTTTTGTTGTCAGGTCAACTGTTCTCTAAAATTCCATGAAGGAACTGTGTGATGTTGACCCCCATCCCCACTGCGAATGAGGTATAATGGTGTTGATCCGTGATCTAAGGACCACCACCCATGGTTTGGCATGCATGTGAACTGCAGATTAACTTCAAAGTTTAAATAATAGTGTGATTTAGTGTCATGGTGATTTGTTTTTAAAGTGGTAACTGCATTAATTTTGATGGAGTTGCAGTGAAAACAGTGTGGAGGGAATGCAGGTGCATGTTCATGTCTCAAAGTTGTGAATGGAGCCTGTGAAAAACAGCCTTGTGCTCCACTAGTATACAAATAATGAATATTTAAGGCCCCTGACACTTGCAGGACTTTGATGCACGCACTGTGTCTTACAGAAGAGTAAACTCCTCGTTAACAGGTGTATACTGAACGTGAGAGGAGCGCCAGTGTGTGCAATTGAGCAAAGACAATTTTGAAATGTTCAAAAAAATCTTTCACGCATAAATGTCATACAACAAACATGAAGTGGTAGTGAACATTACGCAATCTACAACCCCTGGCAAAAATTATGGAATCCTCGGAGGATGTTCCTTCAGTTGTTTAATTTTGTAGAAAAAAAAGCAGATCACAGACATGACACAAAACTAAAGTCATTTCAAATGGCAACTTTCTGGCTTTAAGAAACACTATAAGAAATCAGGAAAAAAACTGTGGCAGTCAGTAACAGTTACTTTTTTAGACCAAGCAGAGGGAAAAAAATATGGAATCACTCAATCCTGAGGAAAAAATTATGGAATCATGAAAAACAAAAGAACGCTCCAACACATCACTAGTATTTTGTTGCACCACCTCTGGCTTTTATAACAGCTTGCAGTCTCTGAGGCATGGACTTAATAAGTGACAAACACTACTCTTCATCAATCTGGCTCCAGCTTTCTCTGATTGCTGTTGCCAGATCAGCTTTGCAGGTTGGAGCCTTGTCATGGACCATTTTCTTCAACTTCCACCAAAGATTTTCAAATGGATTAAGATCCAGACTATTTGCAGGCCATGACACTGACCCTATGTGTGTTTTTGCAAGGAATGTTTTCACAGTTTTTGCTCTATGGCAAGATGCATTATCATCTTGAGAAATGATTTCATCATCCCCAAACATCCTTCCAATTGATGGGATAAGAAAAGTGTCCAAAATATCAATGTAAACTTGTGCATTTATTGATGATGTAATGACAGCCATCTCCCCAGTGCCTTTACCTGACATGCAGCCCCATATATCATCAATGACTGTGGAAATTTACATGTTCTCTTCAGGCAGTCATCTTTATAAATCTCATTGGAACGGCACCAAACAAAAGTTCCAGCATCATCACCTTGCCCAATGCAGATTCGAGATTCATCACTGAATATGACTTTCATCCAGTCATCCACGATTGCTTTTCCTTAGCCCATTGTAACCTTGTTTTTTTCTGTTTAGGTGTTAATGATGGCTTTCGTTTAGCTTTTCTGTATGTAAATCCTATTTCCTTTAGGCGGTTTCTTACAGTTCGGTCACAGACGTTGACTCCAGTTTCCTCCCATTCGTTCCTCATTTGTTTTGTTGTGCATTTTCGATTTTTGAGACATATTGCTTTAAGTTTTCTGTCTTGACGCTTTGATGTCTTCCTTGGTCTACTAGCATGCTTGCCTTTAACAACCTTCCCATGTTTGTATTTGGTCCAGAGTTTAGACACAGCTGACTGTGAACAACAAACATCTTTTGCAACATTGCGTGATGATTTACCCTCTTTTAAGAGTTTGATAATCCTCTCCTTTGTTTCAATTGACATCTCTCGTGTTGGAGCCATGATTCATGTCAGTCCACTTGGTGCAACAGCTCTCCAAGGTGTGATCACTCCTTTTTAGATGCAGACTAATGAGCAGATCTGATTTGATGCAGGTGTTAGTTTTGGGGATGAAAATTTACAGGGTGATTCCATAATTCATTCCTCAGAATTGAGTGAGTCCATATTTTTTTTCCCTCTGCTTGTTCTAAAAAAGTAACCGTTAGTGACTGCCACAATTTTTTTTCCTGATTTCTTATAGTGTTTCTTAAAGCCAGATAGTTGCCATTTGAAATGACTTTAGTTTTGTGTCATGTCTGTGATCTGCTTTTTTTCTACAAAATTAAACAACTGAATGAACATCCTCCGAGGCCGGTGATTCCATAATTTTTGCCAGGGGTTGTACTCGCCAACAATACGTGCAGCTCATCAAGTGGAGTAAAGAAGTGAACGGTGTGATTGGTTGCGTCAGCGCACCGCATCAGAGTGCAGCTCATCTGAATGATTATAATGAGATGTTAAATCTATTGCAAACATACTTTTACAGCTGCACACAATCAGGAAAGAACATGCAACTGTTTTACCAAGCCATGACAATGTAAACATGACAAATAATTACCTTTTTAAATAGTAGAGAAGCTTGAATCTTCGACTGGACTGGGTTGCTTGACGCGAGGACATTTTGCTTCTAATCGCAGAAGCTTCCTCAGCTAAAATTCTTGCTCTGGTAGTCTGACTTCTGTCTTGACTCTTGTAGAGAAGAATAAACAGAAGCCACAAAAGCTGGAGTTTTAAACCTAACCAGACCCCTCCTACCGAGAGGCAGATTGCTATAGGCTAGTGACTAAACAATAGCTCTAATTACCACCTATTGTGCTCTAGTTAGCACCCTCCTAATGACGGGACGGACGCCTCTCCTCCCCAGTCCGCTTCTGTGATTAGAAGTGAAACATCCTCGCGTCAAGCAACCCAGTCCAGTCAAAGATTCAAGCTTCTCTACTATGGAAACCACCTGGACAACTGAGAGCCTACACAGAAAAATACCTGTTGTGTGGGCCGCTGAAGGAGGTACGGCTGGTCCACCACCAGATGGCGCCCTGCTTGAAGTTCGGGCTTCAAGCACGAGAGGGCGTCATAGCAACCGGGAGTGACAGCTGTTACACGTCATCAGCACCAGCTGTCACTCATCCACATCACCACCACCTTAAAGGCCGGACTGCAACTCCACCTCCCCGCTGAGAAATCAGCTACCTTGGAGGTAATTTCTCCGCTACACTTAACGCTGACTAATAGTCTGAACTTCTTTGCAGCCGTTTTCCTGTGGTGTTGCCTTATCTGTGGGATTGGCGTTTGGTGTGATCAGCGACGGCTTCGCTTCACACCCCAACCAGATAAGTGGTTAGACAGGAGCTGCACGAGTGTGTGACTGGAGGTGGAGGTGCTCCCTCCCAAAAGAACACAGACTGTGGGATTACTGAGTGTGCGTACTCACACTCACCTGTGCTGTTTCTGTTCTCTGCCAGCAGTGCCAGGTCTGACAGCTGGAGACGGTGACCACCTGGGGACTCGGGACTTGGCGGCCCCGGTGTTCTTCAGATCCGTTGGCGGTGAGGGCCGTGTGGGATCCGGCTCGGTTCTGGCCGGGCGTCTCCTATCCTCAAGCCTGCCCACACGTCACCCAACGTGTAATTGACTGTAGTTCCAAACTTGTTGTTGTCTGTATTCCGTTGTGCACAATTTACAACATTAAATTGTTACTGTTTGGCTTATCCATTGCCCGTTCTTTTACGCCCCCTGTTGTGGGTCCGTGTTCCTACACTTTCACAACAGGATTTCTCGGAAAGCGTCATGGATCCCGAGGGGCGTCAACCATCGCTTGAACAGCCAATGGAAGAGCGAGGTGCACAGGCGCCAGCAGGAGGCGTGTTAGGTGAGCTGCAGCACATCTTAACCGCTTTTACTGCTCGGTTGGACTTAGTTACCGAGCAGAGCATTGTTCTCAATCGAAGGATGGAGGCTCTCACCGCCCAGGTGGAAGCGCATGCTCAGGGCGCTGCTGCAGCACCTCCTCCTGCTGACCGAATGCCAGAGACAGACATTCCACTGGTCGTTCAACGAACCCCCCCACCTTCCCCTGAAGCATACATAAGCCCTCCGGAGCCGTACGGAGGCTGTGTTGAGACGTGCGCGGACTTCTTGATGGAGTGCTCGCTCGTCTTTTCACAGCGTCCCATCATGTACGCGTCAGACGCTAACCGGGTGGCTTACGTTATAAATTTGCTTCGAGGAGAGGCACGCGCCTGGGTTACGGCGCTCTGGGAGCAGAATTCACGGCTCCTAATGACTTACACTGGGTTTGTGAGGGAGTTCCGACAGGTGTTCGACCACCCTCATAGAGGCAAGACCGCTTCAAGCGTGCTGCTGTCGATAAGACAGGGGTGTCGGAGCGCAGCGAAGTATGCAGTCGACTTCCGCATCGCGGCAGCGCGAGCTGGCTGGAATGCTGTTGCACTCCGTGCCGCCTTTGTAAACGGACTGTCCCTGGTCCTTAAGGAGCACCTGGTGGCGAAGGACGAGCCGCGGGATTTAGACGGGCTTATCGACCTGGTTATACGGTTAGACAACCGATTAACAGAACACCGACGGGAGCAAGACGAAGGGCATGGTCAGGCACAAGCCGTCCCTCTTCCTCCCAGATCCGAAAGGGAGCCGACTTCCCCACGCTCCACAGCCAGGGCACTCTACGTGACGACAGCTCCCCCTGCTGACGTTGCTATGGAAACGAGCAGGGCCAAAAGGCGATCAGATCAGAGACAAAGGAGGCTGATCCGTGGGGAGTGTTTTCTCTGCAGCTCAATCGAGCACACACAGAAAGAATGCCCCAAACGTTCAAAACAGCAGCACTCGTCCTTAGAGACTGGGCTAATACCCACGCGGGGAGACCCCGAAAATCTGCATGTATCCCAGTCACGATCCTGAGTGGGGATCTAACCCTTCACGCCAAAGCACTGGTGGACACGGGGTCGGAGGGGAATCTGCTGGATAGCAGATGGGCAAAGGAGGTTGGGCTCCCTCTAGTGGCCTTACCGTCACGATTGTCGGTGCGGGCACTAGATGGCACCCTTCTTCCACTAATCACACACCAGACACAGCCAGTGACATTGGTTGTGTCTGGAAATCACAGGGAGGAGATTGTTTTATGTAACACATTCTACCTCCAGAGTGATTTTGGGTTTTCCATGGGTGTTAAAACACAATCCCCGGATTGATTGGCCGTCTGGGGTTGTGGTTCAGTGGCGCAAAACCTGCCACCGGGAGTGTTTAGGATCCTCGGTTCCACCCGGTGTGACAGCTAAGGAGGAGGTTTTAGTCCCCCCCAATCTGGCAGCGGTGCCAGCCGAGTACCATGACCTTGCTGACGTCTTCAGCAAGGATCTGGCACTCACGCTGCCCCCGCACCGTCCGTACGATTGTGCCATTGATTTGATACCGGGCGCTGAGTACCCATCCAGCAGGTTGTACAACCTCTCACGTCCGGAACGCGAATCAATGGAGACCTACATCCGGGACTCGTTAGCTGCCGGGTTGATCCGGAACTCCACCTCCCCGATGGGTGCTGGTTTCTTTTTTGTGGGCAAGAAGGACGGCAGACTCCGTCCGTGCATTGATTACAGAGGGCTGAACAAGATCACGGTTCGCAACCGATACCCGTTACCTCTGTTGGATTCAGTGTTCACGCCCTTGCATGGAGCCCAAATTTTCACAAAATTGGATCTTAGGAATGCTTATCACCTGGTTAGGATCCGGGAGGGAGACGAGTGGAAGACGGCATTTAACATCCCGTTAGGTCACTTTGAGTACCTGGTCATGCCGTTCGGCCTCACCAATGCGCCCGCGACGTTCCAAGCGTTGGTTAATGACGTCTTGCCAGACTTCCTGCATCGGTTTGTCTCCGTATATCTAGACGATATACTCATATTTTCTCCGGATCCTGAAACCCATGTCAAGCATGTACGTCAGGTCCTACAGCGGTTGTTGGAGAACCGGCTGTTTGTGAAGGGCGAGAAGTGCGAGTTCCACCGCACTTCTTTGTCCTTCCTGGGGTTCATAATCTCCTCCAACTCAGTCGCCCCTGATCCGGCCAAGGTTGCAGCGGTGAGAGATTGGCCCCAACCAACAAACCGTAGGAAACTGCAACAGTTCCTCGGTTTTGCACATTTCTACCGGAGGTTCATCAAGGGCTACAGTCAGGTAGTTAGCCCCCTGACAGCCCTGACCTCCACAAAAGTCCCCTTCACCTGGTCGGATCGGTGCGAAGCCGCGTTTACGGAGTTGAAATGCCGGTTCTCGACTGCACCAGTTCTGGTGCAGCCCGATCACAATCGCCAGTTTGTAGTTGAAGTGGACGCCTCTGACTCAGGGATAGGAGCCGTGCTATCGCAGAGCGGGGAGTCCGACAAGGTTCTCCATCCATGTGCCTACTTTTCCCGCAGGTTGACCCCGGCTGAAAGGAACTATGACGTCGGCAATCGGGAACTTCTTGCGGTGAAGGAGGCTCTTGAGGAGTGGAGACACCTGTTGGAGAGGGCATCGGTACCATTTACGGTTTTCACGGACCATCGGAACCTGGAGTACATTCGGACCGCCAGGCGTCTGAACCCCAGGCAAGCCCGCTGGTCACTGTTCTTCTTTCGTTTTGACTTTCGGATCACCTACTGCCCCGGGACGAAGAACCAACGATCTGACGCCCTGTCCCGGGTGCACGAAGAGGAGGTCAAGACCGAGCTGTCAGACCCGACGGAAACCATCATCCCCAAGTACACCGTCGTGGCCACCCTCACCTGGGACGTGGAGAAGACCGTCCGGGAGGCCCTGACACAGAGCCCGGACCCGGGGACAGGTCCGAAGCACAAATTGTAAGTCCCACCAGAAGCCAGGGCTGCCGTCCTAGACTTCTGTCATGGTTCCAAGCTCTCCTGTCATCCAGGGGTGCGAAGGACCGTGGCAGTGGTCCGGCAGCGCTTCTGGTGGGCGTCTATGGAAGCCGACGTCCGGGAGTATGTCCAGGCCTGCACCACCTGTGCCAGGGGCAAAGCCGACCACCACAAGGCCCAAGGCCTCCTCCAGCCTCTGCCCGTGCCTCATCGCCCCTGGTCTCACATCGGCCTGGACTTTGTCACGGGCCTCCCGCCGTCCCAGGGCATGACTACCATCCTCACGATAGTGGACCGGTTCTCCAAGGTGGCCCACTTCGTGGCCCTCCCGAAGCTCCCGACGGCCCAGGAGACTGCAGACCTCCTGGTCCACCATGTCGTGCGTCTGCATGGGATTCCATCGGATATTGTCTCAGACCGTGGTCCTCAGTTCTCCTCTCAGGTCTGGAGGAGTTTCTGCAGGGAACTGGGGGCCACCGTGAGTCTCTCGTCCGGGTACCATCCTCAGACGAATGGACAGGCAGAGCGGGCGAACCAGGAATTGGAGCAGGCCATCCGCTTTGTGACCTCCGCGCACCCGATGGCCTGGAGTAACCACCTGGCCTGGATCGAGTACTCTCATAATAGCCAAGTATCGTCTGCTACCGGCCTCTCCCCGTTTGAGGTGTGTTTGGGGTACCAGCCCCCATTGTTCCCGCTAGTGGAGGGAGAGGTCGGGGTGCCCTCGGTCCAGGCCCATCTGAGAAGGTGCCGTCGGGTGTGGCGTACCGCCCGCTCTGCCCTGCTCAAAGCCCGGACGAGGGCCAAGAACCATGCAGACCGCCGGCGTGCCCCGGCCCCTACGTATCAGCCTGGGCAGGAGGTTTGGCTTTCCACAAAAGACATTCCCCGGCAAGTGGAATCCCAGAAATTAAAGGACAGATACATTGGACCTTTCAACATACTCAAGATCGTCAGTCCAGCCGCAGTGAAGCTGAAGCTGCCAGCTTCGCTGCAGATCCACCCGGTTTTCCATGTGTCACGCATCAAACCTCACCACGTTTCACCCCTCTGTACCCCCGGACCGGCGCCGCCTCCTGCCCGGATCATTGACGGGGAGCCGGCTTGGACCGTGCGCCAGCTCCTGGACGTCCATCGGAAGGGCCGAGGGTTCCAGTATTTGATGGACTGGGAGGGGTAAGGACCCGAAGAACGCTCCTGGGTGAAGAGGAGCTTCATCCTGGACCCGGCCCTCCTGGCCGACTTCTACCGGCGGCACCCGGACAAGCCTGGTCGGGTGCCAGGAGGCGCCCGTTGAGGGGGGGGGTCCTGCTGTGTGGGCCGCTGAAGAGGAGGTACTGCTGGTCCACCACCAGATGGCGCCCTGCTTGAAGTGCGGGCTTCAAGCATGAGAGGGCGTCATAGCAGCCGGGAGTGACAGCTGTTACTCGTCATCAGCACCAGCTGTCACTCATCCACATCACCACCACCTTAAAGGCCGGACTGCAACTCCACCTCCCCGCCGAGAAATCAGCTACCTTGGAGGTAATTTCTCTGCTACACTTAACGCTGACTAATAGTCTGAACTTCTTTGCAGCCGTTTTCCTGTGGTGTTGCCTTATCTGTGGGATTGGCGTTTGGTGTGATCAGCGATGGCTTCGCTTCACACCCCAACCAGATAAGTGGTTAGACAGGAGCTGCACGAGTGTGTGACTGGAGGTGGAGGTGCTCCCTCCCAAAAGAACACAGACTGTGGGATTACTGAGTGTGCGTACTCACACTCACCTGCGCTGTTTCTGTTCTCTGCCAGCAGTGCCAGGTCTGACAGCTGGAGACGGTGACCACCTGGGGACTCGGGACTTGGCGGCCCCAGTGTTCTTCAGATCCGTTGGCGGTGAGGGCCGTGTGGGATCCGGCTCGGTTCTGGACGGGCGTCTCCTATCCTCAAGCCTGCCCACACGTCACCCAACGTGTAATTGACTGTAGTTCCAAACTTGTTGTTGTCTATATTCCGTTGTGCACAATTTACAACATTAAATTGTTACTGTTTGGCTTGCCCGTTCTTTTACGCCCCCTGTTGTGGGTCCGTGTTCCTACACTTTCACAACAATACCTTTTTAAATGGCTCCAAATGCTTTCTCTACCTCGTTCAGTGCGTGAGAAAAGCAGCAGCTGGAGTGCTCCTCTGTGATTCCAAAAGCGATCAGAGGCATTTTCAACAGCTAACTCGGACAGAAAATGATTAATCTGCTACAAAATAATTATTTTATATACGACATGTCCAGCACACAACGCATGGAAGCCAATGGAACAAAGCACGGCATCCAGCTGGGATCACAGCAGGTGGGATCGTTACAATGATGTGCGTGCAAGTGCGTGGATCAAAGTCATGTAAGTGTCAGGGCACCTTTATGAGTGCACCAATAAGAATATTTGCATGAGTTGAAAGGTGGAACATGAGGTTCAATATGAGGGGGTAAGGAAAGGAACTGCTCGCCCTACCACGTCATGTCATGCTACTCTAGCTAGCACGTCCCTGACATTCAGCAATGAGTAGGGGACTCTCCGGTGGCTTTTGTATTATTGACAATTTGGTTTATTTTGTGTGAGGTTATATGTAACTCAGCTAGAGTAACCAGCACCAACACCTTTTTGATTGTTTTGGTTAATATGAGGGGCTGCCTGACCTCTGATGACATTATTATAACCTCCGCCAACAAAGTTGGGCTGAGGTTATGTTTCTACCTCTGTTTGTTTGTCTGTCTGTCTGTCTGTCTGTTTGTGAACAGCCTGGAGCCCACAATTTTTCATATATCATTATGAAATCTTACTGAAGATTCATATCTTGATAGGCAAGAACTGATTAAATTTTCAAGGTTATAGGTCAAAATGTCAAAATCAGTAAAAATCTGTATCTTTAACATTGAACAATTTTTTTTAATTAACTCTGTCAAAAAAGATCACATTTCTTTCATATTTGGGAGCATTAAGTAGGATGGTATACTTTATCGACTGACAAAGTTTGATCCAGATCTGATCCAGATAACAGATTTTGTGACCATTTAAATTTAACATTAAAAACCCCACTTAATGTATATTTTACATTACATCTTACAACTCTGTGAGTACATGCGAGGGGCTTTTAATGGAAATGCATTGCAATGGGACGGGACAGTGTGCCCAATGTGAGCAAAAATCCCTTATAGAAAATCTGACAAAGTTTGATCCAGCTCTGATCCCGACTTTGTGGACATTTGAATTTAATATTGAAAAGTCCATTGGTGTACATTTTGCATTATATCACAATCAAAAGTGCCTCAATCACTCTCATTTTTCTGTTATGGAATTACCTACACCACCAAAATTGGATGGAGGTTCCAATTTTATGCCTTTGTCGAGCTTCCAGTCATCAATCGAAACGAAGTGCCAAAAAGCAATGACAAATTGTGCATAACAGAGATAACCAATGTTCTGTGAAAATTATCTGAAAAATCATTCAGAAACTGAAAATGTGAAAAAAAAAAAACCTGACAACACCACAAAAAAAGAAACTTAATTGTGTAAACAAGACCTGAAAATGTTTATGTGAATATACTTATTTACAGATATGCCCAATTTTTTTCCTTTAAAAGGGCCAAAAAAATTATTCTGAATGTTGGGCCATCGACCAAAAACAAACACTGATGTTGACATCACTGGAATTCCATACACTGCAATTAAATCTAATATACTCTTTCAAAAATTACAATTTGAAATACAAAACAAAAAGTTTACAACAACAAAAACACTACTGTTTAAAATTCTCACAGAAATTTTTTATTTGCGTAAAGCTTGATGTCATGGCAAACAGCAGTTACTGTTCATTGTTATTTTCAATAATAACTTGCGTGCATTCACTAACATTGAGTTGTTGTTGTTTGTCCCGGTGTCGCAGACCGAATGGTCCACCCATAAAAATTGGTCCGCTTTTTGCATCTGCACATGCGTCATTTCAGACCACAGCAGCACGTCTGAGATGGAGTCTCTTCACCAAAGCAATCAAATGGATTAATGGGATTATTAACCATCAGATTATAAAGGTAAAACCTCTTAAATCATTCTAAAGTCAGTTTTAAGTAGAAACAAGGCCATTTTAAGCAGAAACTCTGTGAAATTTTGATGCTTTGAAATGAATGACGCGCAGTGAACGCATCAACTAGAAGCTTGTTTAGCTGCGGCGCTCTGATCACTTCATCCATCTCTTATGATGAAATAACATTGAATTTATGTGGAAATGATTGTTGTACAAAAGCTTCAGATATCTGTCACTGAGATAGATGATGACTAGAGTGCAGTTTGAAGTAGAAATGAGGTGTTCATCCGTGGACCATGAACATCAGGGGATTTTTAGGGGAACCGTTCGGTCGGCGACACCGGGTTGACCTCACCTTATGCTCACAGCTGCATGTACAAGTTTTCTGTTACATGAACTGTTTTACTCTGCAAAATGTATCAAGCTAGAAAATACATTGTCTAACTGAGCAAAAGGTGTCTTGCTGTGTAGGCTCAAGGCCTTTGACCCCTCCTGTCAGACAACTGTTTTGCCATATAATACTGTGAACACAGTTATTCAGCACAGCTTTTTTCTGTGCATCATTCTTTCTGTCTGTGCTTTTTATCCTTACAAACTGCATGTATTCTCATTAATCTGTTTTGGTTCAAAGCTTCGACTAAATCCATGACAAAGAAGACGATTCTGTCAGAATCTTTGTTTTTCACCGTGTTCAGATAAAACTTAGATTCTTTCCATAACACTTAACAATGGGTTGCTGCGGACTTTACACCAAGCGCCCTCTGGTGGCCATTTCTAGCCGATGAAAACATCTCCAAGCACAGTACCAACGCATGTAATTTGGTCACTAACAAAGGGTTCTGAAGCATCAATAACCTCAATTTAGTGTACAATGGTTCATTTCAGGTCAGCTTGGTGTATAAATCTCATCATTTCAGGCAGTTAGAGCTGTCAGATGGTGTTAGAAGAAGTTAAGACAAAACAAACCAGCTGATTCAATAGACAATGCAGCCCGAGGTGGTTTTCATCGGACAGCTAGTCACGGAAGTACAAATTCTCGCGTTCAGATTGGCCACTTCGCCAGAAGCAGGGCTGTGAAATGAAAATTGTGAAATCCGAGGAAAATTTGCAGGAGGTCGAGTCAGGGTCTAGGGCCGTGGGGACCCGTAACCAATTTATTTCGTATCTAATGATACATTTTGAGCATCTCCTGGAAGAAAAAAAATCTCAAAAGAAGTGCATATTTAAATGACCCTGTATTCAACCTTTCATTTGAACTGTCAATGAGCATGTTGAAATAACAGAATATGACGTGGAAGCTGGACCTGGAATGATTTTCCTTTTAATTATAAACCAAATTTTGCATTAACTCAGAACAGTTAAACTACATGAAAAACTGAAAAGACTGTTAAAGCATTTCAAAAACCACAGGTAAAGCTGTAGAATATTTTGAAAATCATGGTAAAATATCAATAATATACCTTACAGTAAAAAAGTCACATTGTTGTGTAAATTCCTGTAAATCCACTCAAGGCCACAGTGTCTTTTTTCCCATGAAAAAAGTCTACATTAATAAAAACTCATTTACATTCTTGTGTAAATTCATGTAAATCTATTCAAAGCCATAATGGTTTTTTTTCCAATGAAAGAAAGTCTAGATTAATAATAAAAAACTTTGTCACATAATCTTGTCTAAAATCCTGAAGAGCACAATGCTTATTTTCCAGGGAGAGAAAAATTATTACCGTGTTTCCTAATGGCACAGTTCGCTTTTCCCTTGTATCTTTCAGGTGTGTTGATGAAGCCAGCGACAATTCTACAGATTCTTGTCCTTATCAAACGTTTTCAAACCGTCTTTCGCACCATCCTCCCCTCTGCCTTGATGTCGCTCCGTGACACAGACATGCTGCAAAATTCTTCTTTTAAAAACTTGAGAGCTCTAAAAGTTTGCAATGTCCACATGCTACATTTAGCTTAAGTGTCTTGCAGGAGCCACACAGCATCGCAGCAGCAACCAACCAGTCCCGCTTTATGACAACTGTCGCAACAGCTACGCTCTGAGTGGCATTTTTCCGCCGCGAAGTTACGCGGATCCGAGGACACAGATTTGTATCTGTAACACACAGATCAGTGTCCGCGGACTTATAAAACTTGCACGATGTCGTAAAAAAAAAAAGGAAACGCTTTGCGATAGGCATTTTAAAAACTCAGTGACGATTACAATTACAGAGTACAACACTACCCCCCCATGACGAAATCCGCGGAATTCCTCGGATCCGCAGAGTTTTCACAGCCCTGCAGAAGTGACATGGCTCCGTGGCAACCCAGGCAGGATACAACAGACTAGAGGCCAAATCTGGCCCTCAAGCCCCAAATTTGGCAGCCCTGATCTAGATTTCAAATAACATGAAAATGATGCAGTGTTAAACTGCTTTATCGTTTTTTTAAAGTGTTTTATTTTTATCAACCCATAAATATATGTTCAGTAGACTTACTGCATTATGACCATCGTTAAACTTCTAATGGAATTAGCAGGAGAAAGCAGATTATACAGCGAATTTACCAACATGAAGATACTGTAATTACTAATATTTACACATACTGGCAAACAGTCGTCATCGGTTTCTCTTTTACTTTAGCCAGTTGATAAAAGCACATTATCGGAACACCCCTGTGTCTTTTATGAACTCACCCAGATTAAGTCCGTATTCTCCGTTGACCTGCTCCCGGAACCTGTCCATCTGTGTTGTCCTCTTAGAGTCCGGATACCACAACGCTTTACTGTCCATGTACAGAATCTTCTCGCTCTTCTTCCTTTCCGTGTCTTTAGACATGTTTGTCTTGTCAAACACGGGTTTAACTTGCTGTCGTTAAAATTTATTCGCGCTGCTCACTGACTGACAAGCACAAGACAAGCTAGTAATGCTCACGGCTAAAGCCAAAAGACAACACACACACTGTACTGTATGGTACAACTGACAGGCCACGCCCTGGAGCTGTGACGTCACGGAGCAAGCTGAGTTCAAGAACGCTCACGTTCATGCGCCGTTACAAAATCTGTAGACAAGGCTTCTCCAAAAACGGCATTCAACAAGCAACAGTGGTCTGAGAGGCCACCAGGCAATTTGCAACAAGACTTTACACGGTCCTGCTCCTTGGATCACTGTTTAGTTCATTGGGCAGAGACGTTCCTTGGTTTGGTTAATACCTCTGTCATTATAACTTCTTGCTCTTCGGATCAGTTCTATTACAACTTACAGGTTCTCTGAGTTTATTTAGTTCAATATTGGTTGCAACTTCCTTCTCCTCGGATAAGTTTAATTTGTTCATAACACATTTGTGTTCCTTGGATCAATTTAAGTTAACCCTTTATCTACGGCGATGTCGCCCACGCCATATTTTCCATATGCGTTTTTTTTTTTTACCGTAACTCCGCCATAGTTTGTCCAATCCGAATGATTCAAAGTGCATTGTTAAGCTAACACCAAGGGCTTTCCAATGATATATGGTGTATTACGGTAAACGTAAGCCTGTGACGTCACAACGCAGAGGAAAAACACGGAAGTTTCACACTAGTGCGCCGCTGATTCTCATTACCGTAAATTCTCATGTAAGCCCTCAAACTGAAAAGTGTCAACACTGACAGCAAGCCAAGAACCCGTGCTTGCCAACAGTATGCTATATGTTGCATATATTACGGTAAAGTGCGTTCGGTGACTTTTGAAACGAGGGAAAAGTATGAAAAAGAGCGCAAAAGTGACAGAAAAGTACAGAGACAGACAGCAAACATAAATGTAGTAATTTTTGAGGAAAAGGCAGGGTGTTAGTGTCATTTGTGAAGGTGTGTGTGCGTGTTTGTGTGGGTGTGATGGCTTTGCAACAGCAGTGGAAACCCACCTTGCCAGCGATCCACAAAGGGGCGGCGTTCTTGCAAGGTTTGCAAGAGGTCAAACTGCTGGATGTGGAAACTGTAAAATTGGCCTGTGTCTTCAGCCAGACAGAAACTGTTACAAACAGTACCACACTGACAATGGACTCATGTACACTCAACAAAAATATAAACGCAACACTTTTGGTTTTGCTCCCATTTTGTATGAGATGAACTCAAAGATCTAAAACTTTTTCCACATACACAATATCACCATTTCCCTTAAATATTGTTCACAAACCAGTCTAAATCTATGATAGTGAGCACTTCTTTGCTGAGATAATCCATCCCACCTCACAGGTGTGCCATATCAAGATGCTGATTAGACACCATGATTAGTGCACAGGTGTGCCTTAGACTGCCCACAATAAAAGACCACTCTGAAAGGTTTTGTTTTATTGGGGGGGGATACCAGTCAGTATCTGGTGTGACCACCATTTGCCTCATGCAGTGCAACACATCTCCTTCGCATAGAGTTGATCAGGTTGTCAATTGTGGCCTGTGGAATATTGGTCCACTCCTCTTCAATGGCTGTGCGAACTGCGAAGTTGCTGGATATTGGCAGGAACTGGTACACGCTGTCGTATACGCCGGTCCAGAGCATCCCAAACATGCTCAATGGGTGACATGTCCGGTGAGTATGCCGGCCATGCAAGAACTGGGACATTTTCAGCTTCCAAGAATTGTGTACAGATCCTTGCAACATGGGGCCATGCATTATCCTGCTGCAACATGAGGTGATGTTCTTGGATGTATGGCACAACAATGGGCCTCAGGATCTCGTCACGGTATCTCTGTGCATTCAAAATGCCATCAATAAAATGCACCTGGGTTCTTCGTCCATAACAGACGCCTGCCCATACCATAACCCCACCGCCACCATGGGCCACTCGATCCACAACATTGACATCAGAAAACCGCTCACCCACATGACGCCACACACGCTGTCTGCCATCTGCCCTGGACAGTGTGAACCGGGATTCATCCGTGAAGAGAACACCTCTCCAACGTGCCAAATGCCAGCGAATGTGAGCATTTGCCCACTCAAGTCGGTTACGACGACGAACTGGAGTCAGGTCGTGACCCCGATGAGGACGACGAGCATGCAGATGAGCTTCCCTGAGACGGTTTCTGACAGTTTGTGCAGAAATTCTTTGGTTATGCAAACCGATTGTTTCAGCAGCTGTCCGAGTGGCTGGTCTCAGACGATCTTGGAGGTGAACATGCTGGATGTGGAGGTCCTGGGCTGGTGTGGTTACACGTGGTCTGCGGTTGTGAGGCTGGTTGGATGTACTGCCAAATTCTCTGAAACGCCTTTGGAGACGGCTTATGGTAGAGAAATGAACATTCAATACACCGAGCAACAGCTCTGGTTGACATTCCTGCTGTCAGCATGCCAATTGCACGCTCCCTCAAATCTTGCGACATCTGTGGCATTGTGCTGTGTGATAAAACTGCACCTTTCAGAGTGGCCTTTTATTGTGGACAGTCTAAGGCACACCTGTGCACTAATCATGGTGTCTAATCAGCATCTTGATATGGCACACCTGTGAGGTGGGATGGATTATCTCAGCAAAGGAGAAGTGCTCACTATCACAGATTTAGACTGGTTTGTGAACAATATTTGAGGGAAATGGTGATATTGTGTATGTGGAAAACGTTTTAGATCTTTGAGTTCATCTCATACAAAATGGGAGCAAAGCCAAAAGTGTTGCGTTTATATTTTTGTTGAGTATAGTTTAGATCTAATTTTGATTCTTGGTTATATATTTGTGTATATAGTTTGACACTTTATTGTTTTATTCATATTCTATAATTTTGCACAAAATGAGTGATCAAATGAGTGATTTATTGCACATTTTAATAATACAGATAATAATTGATATATTTATATATAGTTTTGCACTTTGTTTGTTGTTATTCATATTGTTTAGTTCTGCACTTTAAAATTGGTTACTTTTTGCATATTTTCGCCTTGAGTTCTAGACACACAAAATTAATTTGATTGTAAACACTTACAGCTTCCTGTTAAAAATGTGAAATCCAAACTTCCTTTACATAACAATCATTTTTCACTAAAAAACTAAAAAAAAAATCAAGTTCGTTTTTGTGTTTTTTTCTCATTTTAAATGCTAAAACTTACAAATAATGTGTATAACTAGGACTGCAAGCAGTCATATACAGGCCCTCGTTCCGCGGGCCCGCCTACCCAGAGCAGTGTGTTGTCTTGTGACCACATGTGGGCATGTGCATGCAGGGGCAACCACTCATCACACAGTTAAAATTTTAAACAAATCATACAATGCATCAAGGAGTTATGACATGTTGATTGTTCATTCACTAGGGGGCACTCAGTGTACAAACAGAGTGGCTGGGTGTGTTCAGGAGCCAACCGTCATCATACATGTGAAGTTTCAAGTCAATCAGGCAAAGCATGAAGGAGTTATCATGACTTGATGTTCCATGGCAAAGGGTCAAAATGGCGGCACCATAGCGGCCACACCCTTCGACATAAAGAAAAGCTTTCGATAACTTTTGGTCAGTATCGTCTGTGGGTGATGTGGAAGAAATTTGAAGTGCATTGGACAAAATCCCTAGGAGGAGTTTGCTCAAATACAACATGTGGAAATCACGCCAAAATGAGAAGAAAATTCAAAATGGCCGAGTAGACCCATGTTGCAAGAGACTTTTTTGTATGTCTATGCAAGTCACACATGTGTACCAATTTTCATCTCCCTACTCCAAAAAAAACCCCTATGTGGAGGGGTTTTTGAAAGTTTCAAGGGGGCACTATTGAGGCATTTTGCCCCGCCCATGGGCGACACCCCTATGAATTGTAAGAGGTTGTCGTGCTCGACCTGTGTATCAATTTTCATGATGATGTGACAAAATTAAAGCCGTCAAAAGGAAGAACGTAATTTCATGGCGAATGGGCAATATTCGGCACGCCGCCACACGGACGCCATTACTCGTAACTTCACGGCGTTCATCGCCTATGTTCACCAATTTGTTCTGCATGTTTTAGAAGTGGAATGAAGTTGATTGGGTTAAGTATGTGACATCAGGACCTTTTAAAGTAAAAATAGGACATTTCCCGCCACCAGCGGGGGGCGCTATGGCGCAGGTGGGAACTTAAGATATGTAGACGTTCAGGGCAGAGCCCTCATCATGTTCAGCAAGTTTGAAGGATCTACGATGAAGTATGTGGGCGTGACAGCCGTTCGAAGTGAAATGGCGTGCTCGGAAAAGCTCGCCAAAGTTTGACGACCCCTAGCAGCCACATCCTTTGACTTAATTAGAATCTTTTGATAACTTTTGATCACCATTGTGTTGTGATGATTTTGACCAAATTTGAAGACAATCGGATGAAATCCCTAGGACGAGTTTGTTCAAATGTAAGTAGTGGAAATGGCCAAAAATGGCAAAAATTTGCTCAAAATCAAAACTTAAAATCAAAATGGCCGACTTCCTGTCGATATTTCACCATGACAGTAAGAGACTTTTTCGTGCGTCCTGGCATGGTAAATATGTGTACTGCATTTCGTGAGGCTACGATGAAAAAAGCCCAATAAGGAGGGGCGCTATTTCGCGATTTTTCTGCGACCATGTGCGACGCCCCCAAAATATCAAATTTCGGATCCGGCTGGACGACTTTGGAAAGTTTGGTGAGTTTTTGGGCATGGGAAGAGGCCGAAATTTCGATTTCAAAAGTGAGAATAATAATAATAAATAATAATAATAATAATAATAATAATAATAATAATAATAATAATAATAAACAGCGCAATTACAATAGGGTCCTCGTAGGATGTTGCCTACTCGGGCCCTAAATAGTTAATCAGGTGTAATATAATTTAACTTCAGGTACTCTTGGAAAAGGGTACCAAAGCACACAAACATAGAACATTATTTCTTAATTTTATTGCTATAATAAAAAAATTATAACCAATCGTCCATTTATAGACTCAGTAGGTAAAGGGTTAATTGTAAAATACAATTAATTGCTTCTTGAATTAGCTCGACGACTTCCTGTTCATGGATCAGTTCATTTAGGTCATTGTTCATTATAGCGCCCTGTTCCATTGATATTTGTTTAGTTAAATGTTCATGACAGCAATTGCATTGTTTCGTTCATTACACTTTCCATCTCTTTGGAGTCCAAGTTTTGCGCCTTCTGCCATTTTGTGCTGTTGTGTGTTTTTCTTTAAAGAGTCATCCCACCATGTTTCACTTCTTTTAGCTTTAAAAAGCTATTGAAGGTTTGTGTGCTCCTTCCAACGCATGATTAAAAAGGTAAGACGACCCTTTAACACGCTCCATCGCACACGCTAAAACGTTGTAGTCTTGAATGTCTCCCACCCATGAACGCGCAATTGAGTTGTACGGTTTCACGTGCACGCGAGAAAGTTGCCTGTCACTATGAAGGATTCTGATTGGCTGTTAGACTGGTTCCACATCAGCCGACGGATCGGTCGATGCGGAAGTGTTCGGGAAGGCATGTTGTTATGGTAACCTTTGATTGACATCTAGTTTGATCAATGGCAAACTGACTTGTGGAGAATATTAGTACAGAATATTAACCAATCAGAGAGAGAGACAGAGAGAGCGAGAGAGAGAGAGAGAGAGAGAGAGAGAGAGAGAGAGAGAGAGAGAGAGAGAGAGTCGCATATAAGGGGTGTGCCCAATCAGAGCCTCACCTCTGATCTGGTGTCTTTTAAGTGTCTTCATTTCATTCAAGTTCATTTAGTGAGTGCTGAACATCACTTGAATTTTAAAGCATTTTAGAGACATGCCACAAAATGCTGCAACATAAATTATTTGCTGAATTTAACTCCCCCCCCCCCCCCACACACACACACACGCCATCATTTTCAAGAATATTCTTCTTTCTGCTGCTCCCGTTAGGAGGCACCACAAGCAGATCAATCGTTTCCATCTCACCCTGTCCTCTGTATCTTCCTCTGTCACACCAACCACCTGCATGTCCTCCCTCAGCACATCCATAAACCTCCTCTTTGGCCTCCCTCTTCTCCTCCTGCCTGGTGGCTCCATCCTCAGCATCCCTCCTCCGCACATGCCCAACCATCTCAATCTAACCTCTGTGACTTTTTCTCCAAGCCTTTCCACCTGAGCTGTCCCTCTATATGTTCATTCCTAATTCTGTTCACTCCCAAAGAGAATCTCAACATCTTCAGCTCTGCCTCCTGTCTTGTTGTTAGAATAGAATAGAAAAAACTTTATTGCCCCCAAAGGGAAATTTGTCTTGGGCACAGTGCTACATGTTGCTTAAAAACAGTACAGAAAACAATTAAACAAACACAAGCAACACACATTCAGCCACAGAGTTAGTAAAGTGCAGATTAAGTGCTGTGTAGAGAATCTGCTGTACGTGAAGATCTAGAGTTCAGAAGTTTAATAGAAGACGGGACAAAGTGTTGTGTGGGCCGCTGAAGAGGAGGTACTGCTGGCCCACCACCAACAGAGGGCGCCCTGCCTGGAGTGCGGGCTCCAGGCACCAGAGGGCGCTGCCGCATCATGGGAGTAGCCTGGGTGACAGCTGTCACCCATCACCAGACACAGCTGTTCTACTCAGCACCGAGGTATATCAGGAGGACGGCGTCTCCACCTCAGTGCCGAGATATCGCCTTGAGATAGAGTACCGGATCCGACGAGCGGAGGCAGTGGCACCTGGGACTTCGGGACTTGGCGGTTCCAGTATTTCCAGGGTTCGGTGGCAGAGGAGATCTGGGTGGTTCCGGTTCGACTCGGACGGACGTCTCCTACCTTCGAGCCTGCCCACACGACACCAGCAGAATTCGGCTTAATCCCAAATTGTTGATTGTTGTATTGGTTGTGCTCGTTTCACAACAGTAAAACTTGTTATTTACCTTCTCCATTGTCCGTTCATTTGCGCCCCCTGTTGTGGGTCCGTGTTCCTACACTTTCACAACACAAAGGACAACTTGAATCTGTTAGTCCTACACTGTGGCACCCTCAGTCTCCGTCCCGAAGGCAGCAGGACATACTCACTGTGAAGGGGATGCTCTGGGTCCTTTGAAATAAATTTCCTCTTCCTACCACTGCCTCTTCATATAAGATTTGAATAGGCAGGTAATCTTTTAGCCCTACAACTTTCATGGCTGTTTTATGGATGTGAGCAAGCTTGTTTTTCAGCTGGACAGAGTACCAAACCACACTGTGATCCCATAACAGATGAGGCTAACAATGGATGTCGTTAGTGCCACATACGGCATAGCTGCTCTCACTACTGTCTTGTAGACGTTCCCATTCACTCTTGCAGATATTCTTTGGTCACAAAGCATTCCTGCCAAGTTTCTCCACCCACTCCACTCTGCAGTTACTCCACTCCTTGGGCATCCTCTCACTTTCCAACATTAAACAATCTGGTTAGAAACTCCATTGCCATCTATCCAAGACATTTCCATGCCTCCACCAGAATGCCATCTGGACCAACTGCCTTTCCACCCTTCATTCTTTTCATAGCTGCCCTCCCTTCATCCTCTCTTCTTCACCTCTGTACCACACTCTCCATTACTTTGGACAGTTGATCCCAAGTATTTAAACTCCACTTTCACCACTTCTACTGCTTGCAACAGCACTATTCCCCTGAGCTCCCTCTCATTCGCATACATGTACTCAGTCTTGCTCCTACTGACTATCATTCCCCTTCTCTCCAGAGCATATCTCCACCTCCCCAGGCTAGACTCAACCTGCTCTCTACTCCCACTCCAGATCACAATTTCATCTGTAAACATTATAGTCCATGGATACTCTTGTCTGATCTCATCTATCAACCTGACCGTCACCGCAAATAAGAAAGAGCTGGTCCTTGATGTAATCCCACCTCCACATTGAATGAGTCTGTCATTCCTACTGGGCATCTCACCACTATCACACTATCCTTGTACAACCCTGCACTAATCTCACATACTTCTCTACCACTCCAGACTTCCTCATGTAATACCACAAATCTTCTCTTGGCACTCTGTCAAAAGCTTTCTCTAAATCCATAAACACACAATGTAACTCCTTCTGGCCTTCTCTGTACTTCTTCATCAGTATTCTCAGAGCAAACATTGCATCTGTAGCACTCTTTCTTGACATGAAACCATATTGCTGCTCAACACTCTTCGCCTGTTTTCTAAGCCTAGCTTCTACTACTCTTTCCTATAACTTCATGATGTGGCTGATCAACTATATGCCTCTCTTGTTACTGCAGCTCTGCACATCACCCACTCACATTCATCTTCAAACGCTTAGTCCAATCAAGGGAAGCAGGGGGCTGGAGCCTATCCCAGCAGTCATAGAGCGCGAGGCAGGGTACACCCTGGACAAGACCCCAGTCTGTCACAGGGCCACATATAGACAAACACATTCACACCCGCATGCACACCTACAGACAATTTAAAGTTTCCAATCGACCTAACCTGCGTGTCTTTGGATGTGGGAGGAAGCCGGAGCACCCTAAGAGAACCCACACAAACAAGGGGAGAACATGCAAACTTCACACAGAAAGGCCACAGGTGGGAACTGAACCCATGATCTTCTCGCTGTGAGGCAACAGTGCTAACCAGTAATCCACCGTGCACATTACCCTTGCTCTTAAAAATAGGAACCAGCACACTTCGTCTTCACTCCTTGGGCATCCTCTCACTTTCCAAGAATAAACTGTCCAGTTAGAATCTCCACTGCCATCTATCCAAGACATTTCCATGCCTCCACCAGAATGCCACCTGGACCAACTGCCTTTTGACCCTTCATTCTTTTCATAGCTGCCCTCACTTCATCCTTACTTATCCCTTGTACTTCCTGATTTACTCTCTCCACATCATCCAGCCTTTTCTCTCTCTCATTTTCTTCATTCATCATCTCCTCAAAATATTCCCTCCACCTCCTCAGCACACATTCCTTGCTTGTCAGCACATTACCATGTGCATCTTTTACCACCCTAACCTGCTGCACATCCTTTCCCAGTTCTGTCCCTTTGTCTGGCCAATCGGTACAAGTCCTTTTCTTTCCTTACTATTCAACTTCTTGTACACCTCGCTAAATGCCTTTTCCTTACCTTTTTGCACTTCTCTTTTCCCTTTACATCACATCTCCTTGTATTCCTGTCTACTTTCTTCAGCTCTCCAACTATCCCACTTCTTTTTTGCCAGCCTCTTTCTCCTTATTCTTTCATGGACATCTTCGATCCACCACCAAGTCTCCTTGTCTTCCTTCCGCTGTTCAGATGTCACACCCCGTACCTTCCTAGCTGTCTCCCTCACCACATCTGCAGTACTTTTTCAGTTGTCCAAAAGTGCTTCCCCTCCATCCAGTGCCTCTCTCACCTGCTCACTGAATTTCACACAACAGTTTTCCTCCTTCAGTTTCCACCATGTGATCCTTTGTTGAGCTCTCATTCTCTTCTTCTTCACTTCTAAAGTCATCATACAAACCACCACCCTATGCTGTCAAGCTGCACTCTCTTCTGCTACCACCTTACAGTCTCTAATTTCTTTTAGCTTGCATCTCCTACAAAGAATGTAGTCCACCTGTGTGCACCTTCCTCCACTCTTATATCTTAGCCTGTGCTCCTCCCTTTTCTTAAAGCAGGTATTCACTACAGCCATTTCCATGTTTTTTGCAAAATCAACTAACATCTGCCCTTCCACATTCCTGTCCTTGACACCATTTCTACCCATTACTTCCTCATCCTCTGTTCCCTTCACCAACATGCCCATTGAAGTTTGCCCCATCACCACTCTTTCATGCTTGGGCACACTCCCCACCACCTCATCTAACTCACTCCAGAATTATTCTTTCTCCTTCATCTTGCAACCAACCTGTGGGGCATATGCACTGATGATATTCATCATTACCCTTTCAATTTCCAATTTCACACTCATCACCCTGTCAGACACTTGCTTATCCTCTGACACATTCTTCCGTATTTTGGCATTTATTTTTCTTTTACCTTATTTTTGCATATTTGCACTGTTGTTTTGTAACTGAACCTGTGCTGCTGTAACATCATAAATTACCCTGTCATGGGCTTATTAAAGGATTATCTTATCTTATCTTATCTTGTCTTGTCTTGTCTTGTCTTAACATAGTCTTCCTTTAAAATGACCCCAACATCATTTCTCTTCCTATCCTCACCATGATACAACATTCAAGAATATTGTTACACAAACATTTGTCATTCAGTCAATAGAAACAACTTGGACCTTGCCCAAAGATCCTTCCTCCATCTCACACACACACACACACACACACACACACACACACACACACACACACACACACACACACACACACACACACACACACACACACACACACACACACACACACACACACACACACATTTATTTGTGTGTCATGTGTTCATCAGCTTCTAATTCACTCTGGGTCACCAAAATGGATCTTAAAATAATCCACTCATTGATTTTTCAAAGGTTTTATACATTGCACACTTCCTGATGCAACTCAAGATGGACAAAAAGAATGAAGCACTAAAACCTCCTGGCATTAAAGCAAGAATACTACTACACCACCTTATTCATAAGCAATTTTCACAATAGTAACATTTATTTTTGTCCCACAGCCATACATTCATATTAATTATTGGTCCTTGAAAGGAAAGAATATGGGTAGCTCTGTGATAAAAGGGCCCTTGGTAGTGAAGCAGATAAGTATGATTTCTGGCCAGAATTGTTCACTTGGTGATGCAAGCATCAAATTTGACATGAATATTCTTCATAAATCAATGTTTGAGAAAAAAGTGCTGGCCACTTGAAAATCCAATATGTCGGCCAGGTAGGGGTCAATGAAGAATTACACAGGGGTCAAAATCTATAAATGATCCAATCATATTGAAAAGCATAACACATTATTTGTCTGATCATAAATATTCCAAAAAGGTATAGTTTGGACTATCTATGTCTGACTGTTATGGAGTTATGGGGTAAAAACAGCAAGAATGGTGACAAAGGTCAGTTTCATTTTGTGTAGGGGTCAAAAGATAATTTGCATCAATTTTTGTAAAATGTGATGCAAATTATTGGTTGAGTTAATAGGGTTTTAAAAAGGAATAGTTTGCACCATGTGTCATGCTCAGTTGTCACGTTACGGGGTAACATCTGTCACATGCCATAGAATCCAGTGGATGTCGACATTGTTTGACATTTACTTTGCAAACCAAGCATTCAACACAGTCAAAACTATTCCATTTATTAATCCTATTAGTTCAACCAATAATTTGCACCACGTTTTACCAAAATTGGGGCAACTTTAACTTTTGACTCCTGTACAAACTGAAATTGACCTTTGTCACCATTTTTGCTGTTTTTACCCCATAACTCCAGAACATTCAGTCATAGATCATCCAAACTATACCTTTTTGCAATCTCTGTGACCAGACACATAATGTGCTATAGCTTTCAATATGATTGGAGCATTTTTAGATTTTGACCCCTGTGCAATTCTTCATTGACCCCTACCTGGCCGCCATATTGGATTTTCAAGTGGTCAGCACTTTTTCCTCAAACACTGATTTATGAAGAACATTCATGTCAAATCTGATGCTTGGATCACCAAGTGAAGGATTGTTTCAGTTATCTGCTGCACTATGGTAAGGAAGAAAACCCCAAACTGCTTAAACGTGGAGCACGGCCCTACAAAAACAGAGAGAAAGCTTTATTGTCAAATGGGTGCTGTAATAGAAGGAAGTGGCTCATCTATCTATCTATCTATCTATCTATCTATCTATCTATCTATCTATCTATCTATCTATCTATCTATCTATCTATCTATCTATCTATCTATCTATCTATCTATCTATCTATCTATCTATCTATCTATCTATCTATCTATCTATCTATCTATCTATCTATCTATCTATCTATCTATCTATCTATCTATCTATCTATCTATCTATCTATCTATCTATCTATATCATATCTCTATCTATCTATATCATATCTCTATCTATCTATATATCTAGATATATATCTATATCATATCTCTATCTATATATATATCTATATATATATATACTCAACAAAAATCTAAACGCAACACTTTTGGTTTTGCTCCCATTTTGTATGAGATGAACTCAAAGATCTAAAACTTTTTCCACATACACAATATCACCATTTCCCTCAAATATTGGTCACAAACCAGTCTAAATCTGTGATAGTGAGCACTTCTCCTTTGCTGAGATAATCCATCCCACCTCACAGGTGTGCCATATCAAGATGCTGATTAGACACCATGATTAGTGCACAGGTGTGCCTTAGACTGTCCACAATAAAAGGCCACTCTGAAAGGTGCAGTTTTGTTTTATTGGGGGGGATACCAGTCAGTATCTGGTGTGACCACCATCTGCCTCATGCAGTGCAACACATCTCCTTCGCATAGAGTTGATCAAGTTGTCAATTGTGGCCTGTGGAATGTTGGTCCACTCCTCTTCAATGGCTGTGCGAAGTCGCGACGACGAACTGGAGTCAGGTCGAGACCCCGATGAGGACGACGAGCATGCAGATGAGCTTCCCTGAGACAGTTTCTGACAGTTTGTGCAGAAATTCTTTGGTTATGCAAACCGATTGTTTCAGCAGCTGTCCGAGTGGCTGGTCTCAGACGATCTTGGAGGTGAACATGCTGGATTTGGAGGTCCTGGGCTGGTGTGGTTACACGTGGTCTGCGGTTGTGAGGCTGGTTGGATGTACTGCCAAATTCTCTGAAACGCCTTTGGAGATGGCTTATGGTAGAGAAATGAACATTCAATACACGAGCAACAGCTCTGGTTGACATTCCTGCTGTCAGCATGCCAATTGCACGCTCCCTCAAATCTTGCGACATCTGTGGCATTGTGCTGTGTGATAAAACTGCACCTTTCAGAGTGGCCTTTTATTGTGGGCAGTCTAAGGCACACCTGTGCACTAATCATGGTGTCTAATCAGCATCTTGGTATGGCACACCTGTGAGGTGGGATGGATTATCTCAGCAAAGGAGAAGTGCTCACTATCACAGATTTAGACTGGTTTGTGAACAATATTTGAGGGAAATGGTGATATTGTGTATGTGGAGAAAGTTTTAGGTCTTTGAGTTCATCTCATATAAAATGGGAGCAAAACCAAAAGTGTTGCATTTATATTTTTGTTGAGTATATATATGGGGGGGGTGGGTTCTGTTTTTCTGTGAGGTACAACAAAAACAGTTATGAATGCTCTTGCTTGTTTCTGTGTAGGCTCTCAGTTGTCCAGGTGGTTTCCATAGTAGAGAAGCTTGAATCTTCGACTGGACTGGGTTGCTTGACGCGAGGACGTTTCGCTTCAAATCGCAGAAGCTTCCTCAGCTAAAATTCTTGCTCTGGAAGTCTGACTTCTGTCTGACTCTTGTAGAGAAGAATAAAACAGAAGCCAACAAAAGCTGGAGTTTTAAACCTAACCAGACCCCTCCTACTGAGAGGCAGACTGCTATAGGCTAGTGACTAAACAATAGCTCTAATTAGCAACTATTGTGCTGTAGTTAGCACACCTATTGGCAGGACAGCTGTCCCTCTAATGATGGGATGGATGCCTTTCTGATGGCTCCCTTGATGACGTGAATGACTCATTACCATGAACAAAAGACTGAAACTCCTTTGACCTGAGTACCCCATTGTAAACAGGGGATAAAGTGTGTCTCAGACCCCCTCCCCGGTTAAGGCTGGGTTTCAAACGTTTCACAAAGAATGCCTCCTTGACCCCTCTCTCAAACCATTTCTTCTCTCTGGCTAATATTTTAACTTCCTTGTCCTCAAACGTGTGGTTAGTGTCTTTGAGGTGGAGGTGAACTGCAGACTGAGGTCCACTGGCGCCCTCTCTGCGGTGCTGGTATAGCCTTTTGTGTAAAGGTTGCTTCGTTTCACCTATGTAGTGTTCGTTACAGTTTTCCTGACATCTGATAGAATACACTACATTGCTCTGTTTGTAACTAGGGATCATGTCCTTAGGGTGAACTAATTTCTGTCTCAAGGTGTTAACCGGTTTAAAGTAAACTGGGATTTTGTGCTGTCTGAAGATCCTCTGTAGTTTTTCCCCTACTCCTGCTAAATAAGGGAGAGACACTCCTCTTCTTCTTGTCTCCGTCTCCTGTCTATCTGGTCTCTTTGTTCTCTGGGACTTCTGCACTTTGTCCAGGGACCATCGTGGGTACCCACATACTGTGAGGGCTTTCCGGACACGTTGTTGTTCTTTAGCCCTTCCCTCTGCAGTTGTGAGCACCTGTAGGGCTCTGTGTTGAAGCGTCCTGATCACCCCGAGCTTGTGTTCAAGGGGGTGGTTTGAGCCGAAGAGCAGATATTGGTCAGTGTGAGTTGGTTTTCTGTAAACCCCTGTCTGGAGCTGCCTGTTCTCTCCAATCGTAACATCACAGTCCAGGAAGGCTAAATGGTTGTGATGAATCTTGCTTGTGATGAATTTCAACAGCATTGTTGTGCACTATGTATTTGCAGACAGCAGATGGCGCACATACAAACGTGTGTGAATCTCAAGTTGATTGATCGGTTGAATTTATCCCTATAAACATGCAAGACATGTAAATGCAGGGTAACACAATAAAGTGAAATTCTATTGTGGCCCGGAGATATCACCGACTCAAACAGCAAGAGAGATGGATTATAAATGTATATAATGCATTCAAAAAATACGATTATTTGCATAGTATATTTGCACATTTTAAATGACATATTTACACATTTTACAGAAATGTTAAAACGTTGTATGTTCAAGTAAAACAACAGCACAGTAATGGGTTGTTTCCATAAAGGTGAATTGTCTCTCTCTCTCTCTCTCTAAAAAAAACAAACAAAAAAAACCCCAATAACAAACAAACAAAACACGCACATGAAATGGTTGAAATAACGTCGACATCGTATTTGTTCTTCAATATGCTTATTTTTTCGAATTAATTCATTAATACAATATTTTCTGAGTTTTTCTAATACAAAGACGAGCGCCTGCTATGTGACCTACACAACAAATATTATCCGCAGTGCTTGCAGCGGGAAAAAAAAAAAAAAAAAAAAAAAAAAAAATCTTTTTCCAAGTTAACAAGAGTAAATTTTGGTTTTCTAAGTCAAACCTTTAGCGATGCTATGGGTCAGTATTTTCAAGTCACAATTACATAGGGAATCGAAAATTTTGCCTTACTATCTCATTAATATAATTAAGCAAAAACTAAATAAATGAGTGTTTTCTGGCGAAACGGCTTTCAAAATTATTTTTTCTTTTTTTTTTTTTGCTCGGGGAGTGCGACACATGACTGAGTCGTGTCGTGACGTCACCAACTTTTACGGAAGCGATGGTGGCGGCCTTGTCAGCTGGTCAGAGGAATGTGTGTTTGTAATGAAGAGATAATTTTTCTCGATTAAGCTTTTATAATAACTGTGTCGGACTTTCTCTCCGGATCTTGCTGGATATAAAGAGTTATTTCCCACAGCTGGAGCCGGCTTGTGTGAGCCTGTAGCCGGGCGCAGGCTAACATGTCCCTGTTCCAGTCGGCACTGGATTTCCTATCCGGGCCCGGCTCGTCCGGAGCGGCCAGCCGGGACCAGAATGACTTCGTCGGACAAGTTGTTGAGCTCGGTGACTTGAAACTAAGGATCAAGAGGGTGATCGCAGAAGGTGAGATAATGTCCTACTGTTGATGCTGTCTTCTGCTGCCAGCTGTACTAGCTAACAGGCTAATAGGCTGCAGTAGGGTTGGCAGGTGCAAACCTCTGAACAAAACACCTCATGTAATGAACACATCATTTAGGTTTAATTTAGTGTACAACACCTTGTTTTACGTGGCACCTAGAAATAAATGTAAAAGTCATAAGGCGTATGACGTGAACAGCGAGAAGACAAATATTTGGCAATCATAGGCATGTTGAAAAAGTACTCACCTCATGACTCCTTTTTAAAAAAATATTTTTCATTTACAGCTGTGTTCATAAATATATGCTTGATTATTTTATAGAACTGGAACAAATGATTATTTTCATGATAAACGAATCAAGAAAATAATCAGTCGATTAGTTGTTTGGTCCTTAAAATGTCAAAAAATGGTGACAACTGTTAATCACTGTTTTCTGGAGTCCAGGCAGGTTTCTGTTAGAGGGTGATTCATAACCCCTTCAGATTTGTCCCAAGAACATTTATGGGTAGATATACAGAAAGGAACAGAAATCACATTTTATATCCTTGATAGGGTCTGCTTTTTTTAGGGGGTCCTGGAAACTTGGGGTCAAAATGAGCCAAAATGCAAAATCACAAAATTAAGGTTTTCGAATGCTCATATTTCTGTGTGCCCTGAGTGAGCCAGATTGATTTTCATTTGTGTTAGTCTATCAGGTATGGACTCTCCAAAAATGTGAATGTTTTGGTGGCTGACTCAGGGCACAGCCCTTAGGTGGTGCTGCAAATTGCTGTTTTTTTTTTTGTAATTGTGCACATTTTCACAGGAGCGGTGTGGCCTGCACCCTTTGTCAGCCAAGGTCTTTTATGCATATAATGATAGATTAGGACCTCTTACTTTGATTTTAATGAAAATTTTGGAAGCTGACTTTGGGCACAAAAGTATAGTTAAAAGAATGTTTTTTGTCGCCACAATGCGAAATTACCACTTTTTCACAAAGTGATTTCTCCATGCGCCCTAAGTCAAAATTTGCTCCCATAACAGGGTAAAGGGGTCTCTGTAAGTTTGAGTGCAGTGTGGCAAGTCATTCTGTGGCTGCCACCTGGTGGCCAAATAGGAACTAAACTGCAACAAATAAACAAGGTTTGGTTCTTATGAAAAATATACAAAAAAAATTGACGAGAGTAGGACAAATGGTTCATGAAATATATGGTTATTTGAAAGTGTTTATTTTTGCCAAATTCTGCAAGTTTAATGAAAATCGGAGGAAGTTGCCAAATTACCATATTTGGCCTCTTTATGAAGCCAAATGATTTATCATCCTACTTTGTAATGATTGTAGAGGGGCTAGAGCTGAAACAATGGATGGCTTATTAAAATGATAACCCACTCTTTTGATAATCGCTATGAGTGTGGTTTTTTTTTTTTTTTTTTTTCAAAATTATCTTTTTCCACCTTCTTAAATGTGAATGATTTCTGGTTTCTTTATGCCACTCTGATAGTAAACTGAATATATTTGTGTTTTGAACAAAATATTTGAGGATGTCTTCTTGAACTTTGTGAAACATTGACCAACATTTTTCTCCATTTTTCAGATATTTCATGAAGCAAAAAAACAATTAAACCCAATCATTAATTAACAAAGAAAATTTCAAAATGTATTTACTGTTCTTTAATAAGTTGGTCAAAGTGAATGCAACAGTGGCTTCCACAGTCCAAAATGCCAAACGCAATAATGAATTTCAAAGCTCTCTCAAAGCTCTCTCAAAGCTAGAGCACCGTACTCGTAGAGCGCAAACCTCCACCAACACTAGTTTCCAATTCCACAAATTTTTACATTGGAAACAGTTTTCAAGGTCAAAGTCCTATTAGCTAAAATATAAGACAAGCTAAAATATAATACAAATATAGATCAAAAGGACTTTTCATTGTTAAACTCAAATATCTGTTAAATCTGCAATATGGGTCAGATGCAGATCAAACTTAGTCTATTCTTTGAGAGTTTGCCAGTTTGCTCCTCATTGTCACAAATGAGAGTGATTGAGGCACGTTTGATTGAGATACGCGTATAATGCAAAATTTACATCAGATTGGCTTTTCAATATTAAATTCAAATCTCCACAAAATCCACAATCCGGATCAGATCCGGATCAAACTTTGTCAGGCGATAGTGCCAGTCTGCACCTCACTTTCAAATATGAGTGTGATTGGGGCACGTTTGATTAAGATATAATGTAAAAAATACATTAAATGGGGTTTTCAGTGTTACATTTAAATGGCCACGAAATCTGTATCAGATCCAGATCAGACTTTATCAGTCAGTAAAGTATGCCAATCTACATAACGCTCCCAAATATGAAGAAATTCAATCTTTTTGAGAGAGTTATGGATTTTTGAACATTAATTCAATGTTCAAGGACAGGGATTTTTTTCTGATTTTTACCTTTGACCTATGACCTTGAAAATTGAATTAGTTTTTGCCCATCAGGATATGAATGCTCTGTAGAAATTCGTAACGATATATGAAAAATTGTTGGTTACAGCTGGTCCACAAATGGACAAACAAGCAAACAAAGAGGGATTGTAACACAACCTCCGCCCAACTTTGGTGACGGAAGTAATAAGTATTTGCTCACAAGCCAATCTCCTCCCTCACAGAGTTGATATTTTAAGTCCAGATGTGCACAATGTATTAGCCTTCAAATATTAAGCAGGACAGTAGTTGAAGTTGAATGCGTCCACCTGAGTTTTACTTTCCATGACCAACCACATCTTATTGGTTATACACCATAACATAACTTTTTTTTTTAAACCTACACAGCCATTAAATATTGAATGACGGACAGCTAAGAGGTTGAACAATTGCCTAAACATATTGACAAGTTTGGGAAGATAAACTTTGTAAATATAGCTGCAGGTGTTGACCATGATAGGCACTGTATAGTGGAGTTCAAACACAAAGTGTAAATTTTCTTGTTGTCAACACACTGTGGTCACACAGCATAGTCCAGAATAAATGGACCACAGTTCCACGGTCGATGTTTTATGTGAATACAGAAGTCATTTTATAAAGCACAATAGAACTCAGTGATTGAAGTGATGTTACACAAGACAACAACAGCAGTATCACAGTTTAAACATTATATTTATAAATGTTCATATCATTTTATATTTATTAACTATTCGTTTAGATGTACTGATAAAAAGTGAATGATCTGTTTATTTTGCGATCTGCCCTCTAGGAGGATTTGCCTTTGTTTATGAAGCCCAAGACATGGGCAGCAGTAAAGACTACGCCCTCAAGGTAAGACACTGATTTACATATTGTGGTGGTTGACTTTTAATTATTTGTAATGTGGAGCTACTATTTTTTGTGTGCGTGCGTGCGTGCGTGTGTGCATGTGTGCGCGTGTGTTTTTTATACCGCCGCCAAAACAGAGTTGGGCGGAGGTTATGTTTTCACGCCTGTCTGTCTGTGAACAGCCTGGAACCCACAATTTTTCATACGTTCTTAAGAAATTTTTACAGAGGATTCATACCCTGATAGGCAAGAAGTGATTCAGTTTTCAAGGTTAAAGTCAGGAAAAATATTGGAAAAATCCCTATCCTTTAACATTAAATGAATTTTCAGAAATTCATAACTCTGTCAAAAAAGATTGAATTTCTTTCATATTGAGAGCGTTATGCAGGATGTTATCCATACTGACTGACAAAGTTTGATCCGGATCTGATCCAAATGACAGATTTTGTGGCCATTGATTATTAACATGCCCCAATCACTCTCGTATTTGAAGGTGAAGTCCAGACTGGCACTCACTATCGTCTGACAAAGTCCGGATTGTGGATTTTGTGGACATTTGAATTTAATATTGAAAACCCCATTTGATGTACATTTTGCATTATATCTCAATCAAAAGTACCCCAATCATTCTCATTTGTGACAAACAGGTGCAAACTGGCACTCTCAGTGAATAGACTTAGTTTGATCTGCATCTGATCCATATGGCGGATTTAGCAGATATTTATTTTAACATTGAAAATACCAACAATATTAGCATTATTGTTTTTTATATGAGGATATTTTGGATTGCCACTTATACAGTAATCGCTACCAAATGTGCATCAACAAAGTATTGAGCAAAGGGTTTGAATACGTATGTACAGTAAGGAAAATAAGTATTTGAACACCCTGCGATTTTGCAAGTTCTCCCACTTAAAATCATGGAGGGGTCTGAAATTTTCATCTTAGGTGCATGTCCACTGTGAGAGACATAATCTAAAAAAAAAATTCTGGAAATCACAATGTATGATTTTTTTTTTTTTTTTTTTTATAATTTATTTGTATGTTACTGCGGCAAATAAGTATTTGATCACCTGTGAAAATCAATGTTACTATTTGGTACAGTAGCCTTTGTTTGCAGTTACAGAGGTCAAACATTTCCTGTAGTTCTTGAATAAGTTTTCACACATTGCAGCAGGGATTTTGGTCCACTCCTCCATACAGATCTTCTCCAAATCTTTCAGGTTTGAAGTTTCAGCCCCCTCCAAAGATTTTCTATTGAGTTCAGGTCTGGAGACTGGCCAGGCCACTCCAGGACCTTGAAATGCTTCTTACGGAGCCCCTCCTTAGTTGCCCTGGCTGTGTGTTTGGGGTCATTGTCATGCTGGAAGACCCAGCTATGACCCATCTTCAATGCTCTTACTGAGGGAAGGAGGTTGTTTGCCAAAATCTCGCAATACATGACCCCATCCATCCTCCCTTCAATACGGTGCAGTCGTCCTGTCCCCTTTGCAGAAGAGCACCCCCAGAGTATGATGCTTCCACCCCCATGCTTCACGGTTGGGATGGTTTTCTTGGGGTTGTTCTCATCCTCTAAACATGGTAAGTGGAGTTGATTCCAAAAAGCTCTATTTTGGTATCATCTGACCACACGACCTTCTCCCATGCCTCCTCTGGATCATCCAGATGGTCACTGGTGAACTTCAAACGGGCCTGGACATGTGCTGGCTTGAGCAGGGGGACTTTGCTGCCCTGCAGGATTTTAAGGCATGACAGCATCATGTGTTACTAATGTAATCTTTGTGACTGTGGTCCCAGCTCTCTTCAGGTCATTGACCAGGTCCTCCTGTGTAGTTCTGAGCTTTCTCAGAATCATCCTTATGCCACAAAGTGAGATCTTGCATGGAATCCCAGACCGAGGGAGATTGACAGTCATCTTGTGTTTCTTCCATTTTCTAATAAATAATCATAACAGTTGTTATCTTCTACCAAGCTGCTTGCCTGTTGTCCTGTAGTCCATCCCAGCCTTGTGCAAGTCTACAGTTTTGTCCCTGGTGTCCTTAGACAGCTCTTTGGTCTTGGCTATGGTGGACAGGTTGGAGTGTGATTGATTGTGTGAACAGGTGTTTTTTATAGAGGTAACAAGTTCAAACAGGTGCAGTTAATACAGGTTGAAGAAGTACAGTGCAGAATAAGAGGGCTTCTTAAAGAAAAATTAACAGGTCTGTGAGAGCCAGAATTCTTGCTGATTGGTAGGTGTTCAAATACTTATTTTCCTCACTGTACATGTGGTTTCTTAGTTTTTTTAATTTGTAATAAATTTGCAAAAACTTCAAAATGGCTTTTTTTTATGTTGTCATTGTGGGTGTTGTGAGTATAATTTTGAGGTAAAAAAAAAAAAAAAAGATTTACTCCTTTTTGGAATAAGGCTGTAGCATCACAAAATGTAGAAAACGTGAAGTGCTATGAAGACTTTTCAGATGTACTATACATGTACATCAGGATTTAGAATTAAATAAACGGTTTAAAATCTTTCTAAGGGCCATTTATTTACAAAAGCTGTCTACACATATTTTTTTGTTTTGTGTGACAGCATGAACCTATGTGTTGTGTTGATGCTGCACAATGAGAAGGGTAAAGATTTCCTTTCAACCCTTTTGGAAGTTAGCCAGTTAAATGTAAAAGGGATCTAGTGATATATATGGTGCTGTGCTGTGTGGGCCATTAGGCAAAACCCTCTCTGATTTTTAAAGGCGATGCTTTATCTAACATTAATTGGAATAAATGGGTGTGTGTAATTTTGTTTCAGAGACTTTTGTCCAATGAGGAAGAGAAGAACAAAGAAATCATACAGGAGGTCTGTTTCATGGTATCCTTGATTATTTCATGACTGCAATCGAACAAAGCGTTTTTGTTCACTTTACTATTGACGCCTACAGCAGTGGGTGATAGCGCATGGAGTGGCATGTGACATGTTAAACTGTAACTCATGACATCATATGTGTGTGGACAGCACACTGTTGCTATGAGACCACTTGTAGTTTATGGGTAATTGCATGTTTGCTAAACTGCAGCATGCACAAAAATGTATAAACTCCTATAACGTGGTATCAGTGCTATACGGCGGTGTATAATACACATCTTTAAAAGCCAAACTTTTATAGATCCTTTCTTAAGTCCTCTGGTTTATATCTTGTGACGTAATGAACTGGTCCAAAAAAAAAAAAAATTCATGATACTGTGCATGATAAGGACTTGTAATTCACAATCAGCCAGGAAAAGTAGGTTAATTTATAAGAAAACTCTATCTACATGTTGTAATGTTGAATGATTCAGTAGTAGAGGAACAATCTTAATGTTCTATGGCACTTTGATGAGGACAAAGGATGAAAGTGGTTTTGGTTTGCCTGAAGCAGAAATGAACAAATTTGGATTGGGTGTAGCTCTTTAAAGTTGGAGGGCTTTTTTTGGCAGATTGATTTATACATTGTGCACTTTCTACATTTCTACTAACGTCACATCCATGTAGCTCGTTGGTAGGCGAGAAAATAAAATGTTAGACTTGATGATGTTAAGTGGGAGTTATATGGTTATTTTCATGATAACTGCAGTAGCCTGTGACTAAAGGATTTTGAGTAAGTGTCTAATCATAAAACCTGGTGACATAGATCAGTCGTTCCCATCCTTTTTCTGGAGGCTGAGCTGCCCCTGTGATTCATTCCAGACTTTTGCTCATTGGGGCACCCTGAAATGGGAGCTTGGATCCCAGGTTGGGAACTGTGGATGCACTGATGACCCCCTAAGACAACAATGCAATGTTACAGCCTTTGGATTATTTGCATGTAATGTGAATAGAAATATAGCCACCGCAGCGTCTTTCTTGTCTCTCCCCCTACATAGTGTGATGTTTTGCATCTTTTCAACTTGGCAGTCTGCCTGGATCCTTAGGAATTACTCAGCTAAGGTTTACTTGACTTTCATGAAAGTGGGTTACAGTGTTGTTTAATTTTCTCTTTAGGTGGCTGACACTGTCCAGATAAATTTGTGAGACTCGTTTGTGTTCTTGAAACTTGTCGGTCACTGTCAAGGTTTATTCATTGAATCATGTTTTTAAATAAGACAGGTGCTGCTGGCCAAAGATTAGCTAAACTTGCAAACACAAGGTAAAGTCTTCCAGCACTTTCAGCTGCTGTGTGTCACTGTGAGAATGTGTGGTTTGTGTTTAACATGCTGAAGTGTCTGACATTAGGTTGGGCTTAAGACCGCAGCACTCTTTGCTTGCTCCTTGACCTACTGGCTTTGCAGAAAAAGCTCTCGGGTCATCCCAATATGGTTCAGTTCTGCTCTGCTGCTTCCATCAGCAAGGAAGAGTCGGATACTGGCCAGGCCGAGTTTCTGATCCTCACTGAGCTGTGCAGGGGTAAATACACAAACACTTTGTACTTCTTTGTCTCTGCCTTTCTGTCTCTTGTTTCACTGTAGAATCATTGTTTACTCATTCTTCAATTTCTCTGAAACTTTATCTGAAAAGTGCTGATTGCAAAACTGTTTTCTTTGGTTTCCTTTGTGCTATGTGTTCTGCTTACGTCCTCGTCAGAGGGAAGGTTTACAACAGACCTTGCGCCCTATCTTCCATGTAGAGTAGCAAGTGTTCTTCACAATTTTCAGGTTTTGCAGGCTGTCGAGACATTTTATATAGAGCTTGAAAGGAAAACGTGAATCGTTGTTAATACATTATTAAGACATGTAACAACCTGTGCACTGACACCAAAGTCACTCCATGTCAGACAGATTACACCCCAGTTCAGTGGCACAAGCATTTTGAGTCAGAGTGAACTGTTTCTACTGTCAACAGTGCTGCAGGTGATGAACCAATATGAGTGAAGAGTACCTCTCTGATGTGCATAGTGCACTCAGTGAAGATATTCTGCATACTGAGAATGAATCTTCACATGTAATTATATTCCAAGTCTCATTAGCAGTTAATACTTCCAGTGTTTTTTGGAACAGCGACAGTAGCATTTGGGCAATTCTATGGTAACAGAATTACAATCTGAGCTAATCTGTCGTGGTTAGATGCCATATGTCCAGATTTTGCTGCTGTTGTAATTCCGTTACCATGGAATTGCCCATTTGTTTTGTTGTTCATGTTCTCTTTATTTTTTTGCTTTGCGCACACAGATATGTGTCCTCACCAGAAAACCTCTCCCTTCTGAGTGCACCCTCTAAATAGCAGTTTGTCAACACTTAATACACTTGAGAAATGGGTCATGAGAGATGACGCTCCGAGTAGTTGAAATTCTCGGGCCTGCGTTTGTGTGATAACCCCCCCCCCCCCCCCCCGTAAATAGCAGTCTGTGGTCAGACACTCCCAAAATTGGCCTGCACCACTCCTCACAGACTGCACAATAGATCATCAAGATAGAGACTTGGTGTTTCAGCAATGTATTTTTTTTTTTATTCTTTTACTTATTTATTCAAATTTTGTGGCTTTGATTTAGAAAGCAAGCATGGTTTGTTGAAAAACATATATTAACTGTGTAAAGCGTCGTTGTATAATGTCTAAATGTTTCTCAAAATTTGATAAAGAGATGCTGTGATACATTCCAACTTAAATGCATTTTCCATTGAGCAACATCACTGATGGTGCTGATTTATTTGTCAGTCTGGCCGGTAAGATGGACCAACAGGGAAAAAAAAAACATACCTGGTTAGCAGGTGTAGTTTTACCTTTTATTGAATGGTTACTCTTTCATTCATTCTCATCTTTTGGTGTCTGTTCTGCCTCAGGCCAGCTGGTGGATTTTATTAAGCGAGTGGAGCAGAGGGCGCCACTCTCATGTGACACTGTGCTGAAAATTTTCTACCAGACATGCCGTGCTGTGCAGCACATGCACAAACAGAAGCCTCCAATCATCCACAGAGACCTCAAGGTTGGACTGTGATCCTGGCCTTTTGTTTTTTTATAGTTTGAGGAGTGCTCGCCAGTTAAATGAATTAATGAATTACTGCATGTATCACTTGACTTGGTTACTTAAAGTGAATGAATATGAATTGCACAGTAGTTTTGTCTGACTGGATAAAGTTTGTAATTCGTGGCAGAAGTTGTCATTTATGGTTAATAGCATTTCCTGCTAATTTATGATAATGGAATATGATCACTGTGAATGTGTTTGATCAATTCATTAACTGCTTATATGCTTTTGTTTTAGATCGAGAACCTCTTGATTAGTAATCAGGGCACCATCAAGCTCTGTGACTTTGGCAGTGCCACCACTGTGTCACATTACCCCGACTACAGCTGGTCGGCACAGAAGAGGTCCATGGTGGAGGATGAGGTACAGACACACACAAAAAACTCAAAATATTATTCAGACATCAGGTTTGGGTCTTCAATCAATTAGCAAATCAATTTAATAAGGGTCTTTATTGTCAGTGCACATGCATCAGGGCTTTGAACCAGACTTTTTTACCAACTGGTTCATTCCGAACAGAAACCATATTTTAACGTTTCTTGTTTTGGGTTCCCCAAAATTGACATTCTCAAACCAGTTAGAACAAAAAATGATTGTTCCCGAACCGGTTAATAATGTTCCATGCCAGCTGTGGGACACTGAAAACACTGTATATGCCAGACCTGTATGTGGTGCTTTAACGCTCCCATGGAAAATGGACAAGATGACAGTAGAGCGTACTGTAGCAGGAAGCAGAAGCTGGAGTGGGACACTGATTAAAATAAGGCCTTTTAAGAGTAAGAGGGTCTTCGCTGATCACATGAAATAGACTTATTGTGTATTTAAACTGAAGCAGTGTGTTGTATTTTTAAAAGACGTGGCGCTATATTGCTCTCCACCTCACAGAGAAACCTGTGCAAACCCACGGCTGTCCATTGATTGGCTCAGCAGCTAATGCTAAAAAGCTAGTCCTCATGTGACCATACCATACAGTTCCAACTGTTTCAAATATTAAAACATTTCACACACTATGTAAATACAGTAGTATGCAAAAGTTTGGGCACCCCTGATAATTTCCATGATTTTCCTTTATAAATCATTGGTTGTGTGGATTAGAAATTTCAGTTAAATATATCATATAGCAGATGAAAACACTGATATTTGATAAGTGAAATGAAGTTTCTAGTATTTACAGAAAGTGTGCAGTAATTATTTAAACAAAATTGGGCAGGTGCATTAATTTGGGCACCTTTGTCATTTTATTGCTTTGAATACATTTAGCACTAATTATTGGGACACAAAATTGGTTTGGTAAGCTCACTGACCCTTGACCTTCTTACACAGGTGAATTCAGTCACATAAGAAAGGGTATTTACGGTGGCCATTCACAAATGTTTCTCCTCTTTGCATCTCTTCTAATGAGTGGCAACATGGGAGCCTCTAAACAACTCTCAAATGACCTTAAAACAAAGATTGTTCAACATCATGGTTTAGGGGAAGGATACAAAAAGCTATCTCAGAGATTTCAGCTGTCAGTTTCCACTGTGAGGAACATAGTGAGGATTCCAGTCAATATCAGCAGATTCTTGAGAACAATGTTCATGAATCAGTGACAAAGTTGAAGTTGCATCGGGGCCGGATCTTTCGACAACGACCCTAAACACTGCTCAAAATCTACTAAGGCATTCATGCAGAGGAACAAGTACAATGTTCTGAAATGGCCATCTCAGTCCCCAGACATGAATATAATTGAAAATCTGTGGTGTGATTTTAAGTGCGTTGTCCAAATTTATGCCCCTGCCTAATTTTGTTTAAATAATTATTGCACAATTTCTGTAAATCCTATAAACTTCATTTCACTTCTCAAATATTAATGTGTTTGTCTTCTATCTAATATATTTAACTGGAATTGCTGATCCAAACAACCAATGATTTATAAAGGAGAATCATGAAAATTATCAGGGGTGCCCAAACTTTTGCATACGACTGTATAAAGTCTTAATCTGGCCTCTTTCATGGATTCAGTCTGATTCATCATCACAGCCTGACGATAAGATGTTCTGTTTTTGGAAGACGACATCTGGGAAATACTTTAATTCCTTATCATGGAAATTACTGAAGAAACGCATTTTTTTAAGAAGTCCCTTAGTGTTTGTCTGCTCCGGGTGTGTTTTTCAGCCGGACCTAGAGAACTCCAGCGCGTTGTCCCATCAACACTTCAGAAAACCATTGTCAGTTAACACAGTTCATCACTACATCTACAAGTGCAAGTTAAAACTCTACCATGCAAAGCAAAAGCCATACATCAACGACATCCAGAAACGCCACTGCCTTCTCTGCGCCCAAGCTCATTTGAAATGGACATATACAAAGTGGAAAAGTATGCTGTGGTCTGATGAACCCACATTTCAAATTGTTTTTGGAAATCATGGACGTTGTGTCCTCCGGACAAAAGAGGAAAAAGACCATCCAGATTTGTACCAGCGCAAAGTTCAAAAGCCAGCATCTGTGTGTGTAAATGGCCCACGGCATGGGCAGTTACTGAGAAAATAAACGGCTGATAACTTATAATGCACACACCAAAGCTAACCAATATCAGAACCACTGCACAGTCCTCAAAAATATAATAAACTCCTGAGCCGAGGTTAGCCTGTTTACTTAGCTGGTTCAGACTCCAACACAGGGGCATGTTGATACTTCTTTTGCCACACAACTGAGCCACACACCTTCCACCTCTTTATCTTTGGGTTTGTCGTGATGTAGGCAGAGTTGGCGCCATACAGTCTGTAATCATCCCTGCCAACATGGGAATGTCCACATATGGGCTTGGGTGTCATACTGCGGGGTTTTTCCAGTATATATGGTTTTTGGTAAATCCCACCCACACACACTTACACACATCTGTTGGTGTTATAGATTGAATAACGTGCCAAATAAAACAGTGTGAGTGTTAAATACTTGTTGAATTGTATGCCAAAATAGACAGAAAGCACAGAAAGGTTACTGTGGTTCAGTAACAACATTGACATCATGAGCTGAATGGAACCAGAAACCTGTGATTGAATTAAGGATTTGTGGTTCAGGAAGTGATGATCAGTCAGATTGATTACATTATACATGCACACGCAGAGCAGATATGAGTGTACAGGAGCCACGACAATGTGGCTTTTAAAGGTATTAGTGTGTGGCTTGCCTGTAGATTTATTTATTCATACTTTTGTTTCAGATTAAAACACTGAAAAAGAAATTAATGGAATCCTGCAGCTTATTATATATGTCAGTTGGTTTTGTTTTGGCTTGATGACTTTGGTAAGTAAATGACATTCACTGAATGTGTTCTGATACTATGTTTGGAAATAAAAACAACCATCTGTGATGTTGACTTAAACATGCCTCCACATTGGTATTTGAGTAAATAGAATATTGGCATTTTCCTTTCAAAATTTAAAGCTGTAACGTATGTACACCAAATATTGATATAGGGTTTGTGTGTAGTATGTTCAAGTTATTTTGGGTACAACAATAAATACTCTTTTCAGTAAAGTAGGTGGTTACTTCGAGAGCCTTATTGAAACGTGCTCATGCTCAAATTGAAATTTGTCAGACAGGCATTCATTTAGGAAGTCCACTTAAAAATCAGTTTGACATTATGTTGTGTACAATTAAGTGTGAGTGACGCACGCATGCACAGAAGGGAATACCCCTTGTTTGCATGGCTCTTATGACCAGCAGGGGATTAAAACGCAAGAAAAAAAGGGACAGCAAAATGTTCAGTCTCACTACAGTTAAATATAACGCAATGCTAAAATACCCTGGGCTGTATGAGCCTTGTTGTCTTTATGATTTGCAGTTGTTTAATTAAATGTTAAGATCTTGTTGTGTTACATACAATTTGTGCATGTTCAATGAAGCCCCTCTATTAATCAGTCAATCAAAAACTTATGTTTTAACAATTTACGTTTTAACAGTGTCTGCAGGAGGCTTTGTACGTGCATGTACATGAGCTTTTGACACAAGTGGAAGTTATGCAAATCAAGGAATATTTGTAGATTGGCCTCTGTGCATTTGCTGGTATTAATGAGACAAAGTTAGCTTTGAGTTAGCGTGGACGCTAATGCCGCACAATCTCTTATCAGCTTACAAAAAGAGTGTTTATTTCTCGCTGTCTTTTACATAATATATGACAAAGAGGATATAGTTGCACACAAATGAAACAGAGTTTTGGAGCTAGCTATCAGCCTGTGACGTCACCATGCTAACATCCGCAAAATAAGTTCAGAGATGATATTAGGCTCCAAAAATGGCATTTTCTGTTTTAGAAGTGTTTATTTCTTGCTGACTTTTACATAATATATGATAAAGAGGATGTACGAGGTCTGTCCATAAAGTATAGGTCCTTTTAATTTTTTTTTCAAAAACTATATGGATTTCATTCATATGTTTTAACGTCAGACATGCTTGAACCCTCGTGCGCATGCGTGAGTTTTTCCACGCCTGTCGGTGACGTCATTCGCCTGTGAGCACTCCTTGTGGGAGGAGTCGTCCAGCCCCTCGTCGGAATTCCTTTGTCTGAGAAGTTGCTGAGAGTGGCGCTTTGATCAAAATTTTTTCTAAACCTGTGAGACACATCGAAGTGGACACGGTTCGAAAAATTAAGCTGGTTTTCAGTGAAAATTTTAACGGCTGATGAGAGATTTTGAGGTGATACTGTCGCTTTAAGGTCTTCCCATGGTGCGAGACGTCGCGCAGCGCTCTCAGGCGCCGTCATCAGCCTGTTTCAAGCTGAAAACCTCCACATTTCAGGCTCTATTGATCCAGGACGTCGTGAGAGAACAGAGAAGTTTCAGAAGAAGTCGGTTTCAGCATTTTATCCGGATATTCCACTGTTAAAGGAGATTTGTTTTAATGAAAGACGTGCGGGCGGATTGCAGCGTCGGCTCGCAGCCGCCGCGACGCTCCGCCACAGGAAAAACACCTCCGTTGGAAGCCTTAAGGACAAGTTGGAACATGTCCAGCTGTTAAACAATTTCTCATATACTCACTCCACTGAAAGCCATCAAAAGCCACCTGGATTTTACAAATGGTTATCAACACGGAGGTGTTTTTCCTGTGCCGCCGCACCGCGCCGGCTGCGTCCCAAAGCGCGGACCCGTCCGCACGTCTTTCATTAAAAAATGTCCTTTAACAGTGGAATATCCGGATAAAATGCTGAAACCGACTTCTTCTGAAACGTCTCTGTTCTCTCATGACGTCCTGGATCAATAGAGCCTGAAATGTGGAGGTTTTCAGCTTGAAAGAAATAAAAAGGACCTATACTTTATGGACAGCCCTCGTATTTACACACAAATGGAGTTTTGCAGCTATCTATCAGCCTTTGACATCACCATGCTAACGTCCATGAAATAAGTTCAGAGATGATATTAGGTTCCAAAAATTGCGTTTTCTGTTTTAAGTGTTTATTTCTTGCTGGCTTTTACATAAAATATGACAAAGAGGATGTATTTACACACAAATTAAATGGAGTTTTGCAGCTATCTATCAGCCTTTGACATCACCATGCTAACGTCCGTGAAATAAGTTCAGAGATGATATTAGGTTCCAAAAATTGCGTTTTCAGTTTTAGAAGTGTTTTTTTTTTTTCTCGCAAGCTTTACATAATATGACAAAGAGGATATATTTACACACAAACAAAACAGAGTTTTGCAGCTCGCTACCAGCCTGTGAAGTCACCATGCTAACGTCCACAAAATAAGTTCAGAGGTGTTATTAGGTTTCAAAAACTGCATTTTCGGTTTTAGGAGTGTTTATTTCTACCTAGTTTTTACATAATGTATGAGACATGCATATAAACACAAAGCAAGCCACTCAAAAACAAAGCAGAACAAATTCAAACAGAATGTGACTTTTTAACTTCTTAAAATATGTCAAGGTTAGCCATCTTTGAACTTGTCCAAGGTCTGTATCCCAAGAATGTTCCCTGTGAATTTGAAAGACTGTGGCAGTAATAGAACTGCACTTATGCTGAACACAGACAGATGGACAGACAGATGGATGGACGCTGTCTTTGCAATACCCGATGGCCATATTTTGGCCTTGGGTAAAAATGCAATATGAGGAAACAAATGCTGAATGTTTATTGATGTGACAGACCATGCTTATATTATTTTATAGAAGCATTTGATTTATGAACCTTAGGACTGAATGGAAATTCAGACAAGTACATTGGCATCTGGAAGTACCTATTATCTACATACTTCAATAGTAAACTGTGTTCATGTTCTCGTGTGCTGATCTGTAGATTACAAGGAACACCACTCCAGCCTATCGAACCCCGGAGATGATTGATCTCTACTCCAATTTCCCTATCAATGAGAAACAAGACATCTGGGTCAGTGGTGAAAGCTTTTTACTTTAAGTGTTTCTTCTGTAATTCATATTGGGACAGTTGTCAGTCCTCTACCAGCCATTATTTAGATTTTGCTAAAGATAAAACAACTGCGACTTGTGTGACATCAGAGGTTCTGAATGAAGATGGCATAATCAAAGATCAAAATGTGCTTTCTTGGGTGGGGGCTGTCATGGAACAGCATTTGTTTACCTTCAGAAGAATACTTTTGCACTGCCGAGTTGTACTACATAAAGCCCATTTTAAAGCCTTTTAACAATATAAAGTTGCTTTCCTCTTAGTGTTGGCTCAGTTGTCATGTATTTCTTTTATGGCCCATAAAAAGCAAAATAATAGGAGAAACCTCTCAACCAAAAAGGCTGCAGCACAGACAAAATGATGTCTACAGAGACTGTTGAAACTAATTGTGTAAGGTTATTAACAGACATTAGGCCGCCTTCCCTCCATTAGCAAGGTTTTACTCTGATTGTGTTCTGTTTTCACAAAGAAAAGTGACACAAGAGTTTATTTTTGTCATTAATTCTGCACTCCCGTACAGGCCCTTGGGTGCATCCTCTACCTGTTGTGTTTTAAGCAGCATCCATTTGAAGAGGGAGCCAAGCTGCAAATAGTCAACGGGAAATACTCCATCCCTCAGAATGATGTCAAGTACACTGTATATCATGATCTCATACGTATGTACCGCATCAGCTTTCTGCTTTTCAGTCCACAATGTCTTCTTCAAACTAGTGTTGTCCCATTATGCTCTACCAGTCAGAAGTTAGGACACACTTTCCCATTCAGTTATTTGTAGAAGGCTCTATTTGTAATACATCAGATTCAGCTAAATAATCATCTCTATGTAAAGACAACACAATCGATTTAGTAAATGTAACATTCATACTGGTGTTAACGGGGATCACCATTGTTACATTATACAGAGAAACTGTAGGTTCAGAGACAGTATATTGCCCTATGTTGAGGTGTGAATGTCACAAATATCAATTTGTTAATACTGTGCATCCGGAAAGTATTCACAGCGCTTCACTTTTTCCATATTTTATGTTGCAGCCTTATTCCAAAATGGATGAAATTAATTTTTTTTTTCAAAATTCTACACACAATACCCCATAATGACAATATGTTAATCTCTTTTTGAGTTAATCCTGTTAACAAACAAACATTTATGCAATGAAAACCTTTACCTCCACCAAGGAGGTAAAGGTTTTCATTGTATAAATGTGTTCATTTAAGAAGCTGTAACATGATAAACATAGTAAATATTTTAAGTTTTATTATTTTTAGTTGTTTACCTTTCTCCTTCACACACTTTCCAGGTTCAATGTTGAAGGTAAACCCAGAGGAGCGTTTGTCCATTACAGAGCTGGTCAACCAGCTTCAGGAGATCGCTGCAGCACGCAATGTCAACCCAAAGTCTCCCGTTACAGAGGTCAGTGTTGGTGCTTCTGATAATGCTTTTTATGGTTGTGTAAAATAAAAGGGGATTCATTTGATATGGGGAGGTGGGCGAATGTGGGCTATGGTGGGAAGTGGGCTATGCTTCTCTGCCAGGAAAGATTCCGGCAACTTTTACTTTCCATGAAATGGTCCGCAAAAATTACTTGAAAGTTATCGTAATCAAATGTAAACAGACATGTCAGTAATATTTTGTGGAAGAGGAGTTTTCTGCTGTTTATCTCAAGTAGCGAGATGCTTAGAGGCATTTGCAAGATGATTAGTCCTGCAACAGCAGACACGTGACATTCACATTAGACTTATTTATTCGGAATACAACATCACTTCTTTTCACTTATATAACGGCTACAGTCTCTGAAATCATGTGATGATGTTCATGTCAGTGCCTTCTGACCTGCTTTGGTGCAGAGCGTACTCTTAAGAGTGCTTCTCTGCATGCAGATAAAAAAAAAAAAAAAAAATCTACAAAACCAAGGAGATGGGGACATATTTGATTGGTGCTTGTAAAAGAAGTGTTCGGAATCTGCTTTGGCAAAAGGTGTAGACATTTCTGCATGGGGTGCAGATGTGACCCCCCCAACACACACACACACACACAAACATGAAGACATCCGGCAACTTAAAAATAGAAACTGGATGATGGAAAGTTACTGTAGAGAAGACTTCATTCCATTATTTATTATTTATTTTTTTATTTTATTTTTTTTAAGTGGCAGTGCATCGCATCTGTTTATTGAGTTGCCACTTCTACCTCTGATTTATTCAGAGCTTTATTATCCTGTGCGAATCGCCCATTAATACTACAGATGTACTGCGGTAAAGTTGCACTGCCCCACCTTCCCATATACTAAAACTAGTGCCATCTGAACTGAGCTTCACTTTGCAGTAAGTGCTGAAATAAAAGTCAGTGTTTGCATATAAACACACACAGATGTATTGTTGATGCTGTTACACTTTCTCTGCCTCATAGCAACCACACACGCTGTGGTAGGCACAAAGTAAGTCTTTCTTCTCTGCCTCAGGCTGCTCTCCTCCCAGCTGGCAAAGACTTAATGTGCCCAAAGAAACAGATACAGAGAGGTGGAAAATGAATGATAGGCATTTACAAAACAACTGCCTCAACTAAAGCAAGCATTTTGGTAAAACCGCAGCAAAGCTGATTTTTTTTTTTTTTTTTTTTTTTTTTTTTCCCCTCCCTTCCCCTGTATACCACCAGTGGTGGTTAATGTCTCAAATGTCAAGAGCTGGAACAAGAACATCTAAAAGTTGCAGTTTGTTTCCTGCTGTGGTTGTTGGCCTATTAGAAAGGAAAAACTTTTGTTGCGTCATCACAAAACCTTTATAAGATATTCCTTCATTAGTCAAAGATTAGGAATGTGCAGTGTCACAGCTGCAGCAATAATAGAATTATGCAACAGTAGGGCAAAGTAAAGCACAAATAGAAGGCAAATGCAAATACTATGGAAAACGAAGAGAATGAAAAATAGATAAATACTATGTGCATTTTAAGCGGGACAGAAATACAGTATATGCAGTGGGTAGTATAAGTCCACAGATTTAACAAAAGTATTGCAGTTTGTTGACTTGAGATATACAGTAACAGTCAAAAATGTTGGCACACTTTGCAATTAAATTGAATGGGATAAGTGTGTCTAAATTTTTGACTAGTAGTGCATATAAGTAAATACATGCACTTACGAGGAAGCATGACAGCGATGCAATTAGTGCGTTTGCTTTTCAGAGCAGAAAACTCCCACTTCAAAACCACCCCTGCCCATGTAACGTAGAGTTTCATCAGCATACAGCTTGTGCCAAATCAACATGCAGATCTATAATTGATCTGCTGTGGCAACCCCAAGTGAAAAAGAAAGAAGCTGAAAGAGCTTACTTTTAAATACATATTTACTGGCAGCAGTGTAGATCGCACAATGTAACAGCAACACGTCTGACAGCAGCATTATTCTGATATGGGTGCAGTTATTGAAAATGCTAATATATGCACCTCTGTGGTCTCCAGTGGCACCGCTGTGGCACGCGTCCTTAAAACCAGCTGCTGCATTTTAAAGTCTTGGGAATCGTATTTTCACCATGTTCAAAATATGCTCTGTGACCTTTTGTGGCAGGGGATAAAGTGTACTTGTGGCCAAGTGGTTGGTGCTTTTGCTCCCTAAACAGAAGGTTCCCCATTCAAGACAACACGTTTCCATCTTCCATGTAACACGAATTTGCTTCAGGAAGGACATCCAGCGTAAAACTTGTGCCAAACGAACATGCAGATCCATCCATATTGGATCGACTGGTGACACCGAGCAAAAACGGACAAACCAAAAGAACATATTTTATATGTTGGTATAATTCTGTACTTGGGCCTTTTTTGAAAAGTGTACAAAAGTTACAACTGTATATGCATTTTACTTTATTTATTCATTTATTTTCCAGGTATATTGCCATGACCAAATTTGAAAATTTTGGGACACGGGAGGCTACCACACTGCTGTCAAAGCTTTGTAAATGTGTGCAGCATTAAAGGCGGATGCGGTGGCCGCTGATCTGATTAGGGTTAAGAAGGAGTTTTCCTCTGGACTTAAGGAGATTTTAATTCTCTGACATCTTTTCACCCTCTCTCTCTACTGCTTCTGTGCACAGACGGTTGGATATGTAGACTGTGAGGTTAGAGAAGAAGGGTGCAGATGTAAACTTGCTCAGGAAAGAAAGTGGAAGTGAAACCCTGAGATGGACATAAAAATAATGAGACAGACATCCTGAGCGAGGGAGAGAGAAAGGGAGAGAGCGAGCGAGAGAAGCAGATGCAAACAGACTGACCTAACGGAGACGCTGCAGACCTCATCGGACACTGATCAGCCAGCATTTAGACGAGCTGGTTTCCTTTGCTTCTGAATAGTTTTAATATTTTTAACATTTTGATTCTTGCTTGATTTTGCTGGTGTATTTACATACGTGACAGAATGAAGCGATTGTCCAGTCGCTCAAGTCTCAGGATTTTATGTCGGGTTTTTATTTTTTCCTCTCATCAGGCTGTTTTCTCATTATAGCTTTCCTTTTAGTTTAAATCATTTTTATTTCTTTTTTTTGTTTGCTTAACAAATATTTTTTCTTTTTGTGGGTTCCTCACTTTTTAAAAAAAAAAAAAAAGTTCCAGTTTCTGGCATAAATGCAAGAAGTTTTTTTTTTTTTTTTATTATTTTATGAATTTTGTTGTTGCTGATTACAATGAGTATGTTGAGTGCGTACTACTGTTGGCGTCCACTGTATGATGGTTATGAATGTCTGCAGCTGCTGGAACAGAACGGTGGCTTTGGCAACAACGCAGCGCAGCCGCCCACTCAGATGCACAATGTCCACAATAATGCAGGTAGGTTTACGTCAACATGATGCTTTCTATGCGGGGTATCTTGTTTTTATTATTTTTTTGTGGGTATTTTTTTGTTTCAGCGATTGTCACTCTAAGTGAGAGTAGTGCAAAACACAGTAGCAGCCCCCCGTTACTCTCCCACTGTCTGTTTTCAAGTTCGTGAAATGTAATACTGTCAGTGTGTTGTGATTGTGAAAGGCTTTAAACTTCCAACTGCTGCTCATTAATTCTCATTACTACAGCTCAAAACACACGTGCACACGCAAGAACAACTCTTTGGAAAAAGTAATTTCAGTTTATTTCAATTCAATTTATTTTCATTTATATAGTGCCAATTCACAACAGAGTTGCCTCAAAGTGCTTCACACAGGTAAGGTCTAACCTTACCAACCCCCAGAGCCACAGTGGTAAGGAAAAACTCCCTCTGAGGAAGAAACCTCAAGCAGACCAGACTCAAAGGTGTGGCCCTCTGCTTGGGCCATGCTACAGACATAAATTACAGAACAATTCACGGACGAATATACAAGAAATGCTATTGGCGCACAGGACAGGAGGATCGCCAACACGAATACAACTCCCATCTCTGGATGGAGCTGCACCTTAAACGGAGAGAAAAAACAGAATCAGGCATCAGAAAGACAAAAAATACTGTATAATTTGCCAGCATTAAACAAGAAAAACAGAGAAGTACTAAGGTGATCTCCGGCCACTAGCCCTAAACTTCACTAAAATACAGGAATACATTTAACGTCAGCCGGCGTCTGTAACCTGACTTTGCGGGTGATAGAATCCCCTATCACTAAAGTCCGGTGTTTCGGCCTGGAGACAGGAGTGGAAGTCACTTGTGGGCTCAGAGATTTCACATCTGACAAATCCAAGGGGGAGAACTGATTCACAGTTCGCACTGGCGAGTGTGATCTGGGTGCCACAACCGGGCACCAAGCCCTACGGGGCTTCCTCCGCCTAGCCACAGTCTGAAAACCGTCCTCCACAGCCGGCGTTTCTAAGCTGATGCTAATGGGCTTGCTAGCCGGCCCAACACTAACCTCATCTGGAGTGCCTGTAACATCTAACTCAACTGTGCTAAGAAGCTGCTCTATCTTACGGACACAGCTCTCTAAGAGAGCCACCCTATCTTCCAACATCACGCAGGATTTACGGAGGGTGTAAAGTAGAATTAGTAGTGTACTTTGTGCACTAAGAAATTCATGAATGTAGCCAAGCAAACACAAGCTAACCAATAATGGATAAGCTAACCACTCCTAAGGCTCACACAGACGCAAATAAATTTATTAAAATTCACAGCAGTTACACTGAAAAACTAACAGAAGTATTAAACAGGTAAAAAAGCAGCAGCTATAAAATACACTAAACAGTTAATTAACTAACAGGAGTGTAAAAAAAATTAAATGAAAAAATGATGACGGGGTAAATAGCTAACGCAAGCTAACCGCTAGCGAAAATGCTAGCCGCTCCTAAGATTTTACACAGGAGTAAAATATTTACTTAAAATTCACAGCAGTCTGACTGAAAAACGAACAGAAGTATTAAACGGGTAAAAAAGAACAGTTATAAAAAGTAATGACGGAGCGGGGAGGGGTCGACCTAGCTAGCGAATGCTAACCGCTAGCGAATGCTAACCGCTAGCGAATGCTAACCGCTAGCGAATGCTAACCGCTAGCGAATGCTAACCGCTGGCGAATGCTAACTGCTAGTGATTCACAACAGAATAGAATAGATACAATTAATAACCAGAAGAGTGCTAAACAGAAATAAAAGAAGCATATACAACCGTGTGAAGTTCAGAGTGGCGTCACAGCAACAATGTCAGAAACAAGTTGCCAGATCTGTATAATCTCATTAGCTCACCTTTCACCTCGCATCTGGTAAAAAGACATTGATCACTGTGTATTCATGCTTGTGTGAGGTATACATCTGACCGATTTCAGCTGAGTGGGTCATGATGAATGGTGAGTTGGTCAGTTATCTACCCCAATGGAGCAAATACCCCTGTCTTTGGGCTGACTCTTTTGAAAGTACCACTGACTGGAGGAAAGCCCTGCTGATAGATGAGAAAGACCTCAAGCCGGGATCCTTTCAGACTGATGTGAACCTAAAAGCTCAGTCATGAGGTTCTAGTCAAAAGGTTGGAGATACATTTCCATGGGAAAGTGTCTTCAACCTTTTCACTGGTAGTGTATGCATATCTTTTCGAGGTACTTCTTGGTTCCCATTGCACGTCAGTGGGCCTCGGGGCATATATTGGACCGAATAATTTAGTTCATACAAATTAATAATTTTACAGCACATTTTCTGTACACAAGTCAGAGGACTGATATATGAATATTTGTCCTTGACTTCATTTACATCAGTCATTAAGAAGTAAAAATAGTATGGGGCTGTTTTGTATGTCTTCCTGGAGTAGGCAGTTCCAAAAAAATAAGTGATTGTGATGGATATACTGATTAATATATATATACACGTATATATAAAATTCACAGTTTATCAGGTGACTTTGTCCCTACTGGATGTGAAACAGACTGAATTGCAGCATTAGTATTCAAGCTGTAGAACTAATACTTTTCAATATTATGTTAAATGAGTAAAAGCATCAGGCACTGTGTCTGTGAGAAAATCATATATTTCTTTTCTTTTACGTGTTACTTTTTTAATCTGAAAATGCACAGTGGGATCCTGTGTCACTCTAACACACCTGCAGGCTGTTTTACAGACTTTCCGCACAGCAGGTTAACCATCTGTCGAGCAGAATTATTTGAGTTCTGTTGCCTGTTCTTGCCATCAGACCTGAGCCATAAATAATTGTTACAGCATCTGTGTAACCACAAAGGGATGAACTGAAATAAAATTTACTTCCAATCTCAGCAATTGGATGTGGCTTCAGTTCCCGGTCACGATACCTGTCTTTGTCCTTGGACAAGACACTTAAGCTGCATTGTCTCAAGTCTACCCATCTGTAAATGGGTACTAGCCTTGGCTGAAGAAGTGGTGTGTGTGTCTGTCACACTGCTGCCCCCTCCTTGGGGAGTCATAGACTGTCATCCACTTCACACTAGAGAATCTGTAGATAAACACCTGCACCTATGGCCCTCGCAGTTTGTGTAGGTTGCACTTCTTCTATGTCATGTTCAGCATCAACTTCTATTGTGTTTTTGTTGATTATAGGACATTTCTGTGCTAGAAATGGAATAATATATACAGATTTATACAGTAGATGTTCTTTACCCCTTGATGCTTGTAGGTGTGTATGATCCTGATCAGTCTGGCAGTGGCCTCCTGGATATTTTAAGGGGAGGGACAGAACGCTTCCTGACCAACATAAAGGATACATCCTCAAAAGTCATTCAGTCAGTAGCCAGGTAGGTGCTTCTGGTTTTATTTTCCTTTTGAACTTGCCTGTAGTTGTGTACCACAGTTTTTTTTTTTTTTTTAATAATTTATTTTCTATTTTCTCACATTCATAATTTTTGATATTACCGTATGTACGGCCCGCCCCTCACTGTTGGGCATGCAGGTGAACCGTGAAACATTTGTAAAGTTTACATAAATGTGTTTTTTGGTTTGTTTGTTTTTGCTTTTTTGTCATGGTGACTTGGTTTTATAGTGACAACTGCCTCAGTTTCAGTGCAGTCACAGTAAAATCACAGTGTGAGTGGCTGTTAAAGCAGCTGTGTGTGTGTATGCCTGTTAAAGAGTTTCATACCCGCTTCAGTAGAAATCCTGGGGCTGTGGAATGCGGCTTTTCCACATTGATTTCTTAAAAAGCAGCTTTGATGAACAGTGTTCCCTGTTGACGAATAGATCAAAAACTCTGATTGAATCTGATAAGAATCAGCAAAAAAAGGTGTTTTTATTTAGTCAGTTAAACTTAATTCACTAAAAAAGAATGTGAGCCTCTCTCAATTCGTCTGCGAGGTGGAACGAGCAGTCAGTGTTTACTGCTGCTGGGATAAATACACAGCGCTCTATTTATAAAATAGGTCAGATGATATGCTTCAAGAAAATTAGTCATTTTCTGTAATGATTAAAGATAAAATGTATGGTTAATAAGTGTTTACCTTCTTAGATTGTAAAAGAGAGTGGCTGACACAGCTATTGTCATTCTGCTGTTGATATTTATGTAAATCTCAAATATGGTCAAATATTTTATCAAATCTTTGTGTTCATATCTGTCAGACAAAACATTCTGTTGTAAAAGTTAATAAGTGATGCAAACACAAAGATTTAAGTAAATGTTTGACTGTATTTCTTTGAGATTAATAGATAAGAGGTACAGAATGACAGCACCTGCATATGCGATCAATCAGTTGTTGCTATTTTTGTAAGTGTATCTGTGAGAAATATCACTACTAATATTTTATCAAACATCTGGACATATTTCTCTGAGCTTTATTTTTCATTGATTTTGAACTGAACATGTTCAGAGAAGGGGAGGTGATGGTCTGGTGGTTAAGCGTTGGGCTTGAGACCAGAGGATCCTCGGTTTAAATCCTTGCCTGACCGGAAATAACTAAAGGCCCTTGGGCAAGGTCCTTAATCCCATAGTTGCTCCCGGTGTGTAGTGGGCACCTTGCATGGCAGCATCCTGACATCGGGGTGAATGTGAGGCAATGATGTTTAAAGCGCTTTGAGCATCTGATGCAGATGGAAAAGCGCAATATGAATGCAGTCCATTTACCATTTACGTTTGCTCTCACAGTGCGACATAATGCATCTCAGAGCATGTAGACTTTGAAAAATTAGGGGGTCAAAGTTTGCCGCTCACATATGTCTTTAAAAAGAAGTTCAGGGATTTTTTTTTTTTTTTCTCAGACATCACTTTTATCCAGATCTATTAAGAAATAGGCCTTTCCATATGGCCACCATAGAGTTGACATACTATAATGCAGCCTGCATGACTATTGCTATTGTCTTTAGGTGCATAGTCCGACTATAATTATGACTAAAAGAACAAAGTATCATCTTCATCGTGGCCTGTGGATCTGGAATTACTTCAGCAAAGGGTTTAAGGTTGCCTGCTGTTTGAGCCTGACTCAAAAACATTTTGAAAGCCCTGTACTGTATATTTTCATGCAGTATTTACGAGGTCTATTAGAAAAGTATCCGACCTTATTATTTTTTTCAAAAACCATATGGATTTGAATCACGTGTGATTACATCAGACATGCTTGAACCCTCGTGGGCATGTGAGAGTTTTTTCACGCCTGTCGGTTACGTCATTCGCCTGTGGGCAGTCTTTGAGTGAGGAGTCGCCCACCCTCTCGTCGATTTTTTCATTGTTTAGGAATGGCTCAGAGACTGCTGCTTTGTTTGATCAAAATTTTTTCAAAACTGTAAGGCACAACTAAGTGGACACCATTCGATAAATTCAGCTGGTTTTCGGTAAAAAATTTTAACGACTGAGAGATTTTGGTCTGGTAGTGTCGCCGTAAGGACGGCCCACGGCGCCTGACGGCGATCTGCGCTTCGAGGCGGCAGCGTCTCACCGTTTCAAGTTGAAAACTTCCACATTTCAGGCTCTGTTGACCCAGTAAGTCGTCAGAGAACAGAGAACTTTCAGAAGAAGTCGGCATGAGGAGTTTATTCGGACATTCCATTGTTAACGGACATTTTGTAATGAAAGAACGTGCGGGCAGAATCGCATGTCGGGCCGGACCCGACCGCAGGGGGTCGCGACAGGAAAAACACCTCTGTTGGAAACCTTAACGGGCAAGTTTGAACATGCCCAAGCTGTTAAACAATTTCTCAGTTACTCACTTGTTGAAAGCCATCAAAAGCCGCCTGAATTTTACAAATGGTTTTCAACACGGAGGTGTTTTTCCTGTCGCGGTGCACACAGATTCGCCGAGTCATCACGGAAACGACTCGGCGAATTTGCGCGCACGTCTTTCATTAAAAAATGTCCTTAAACAGTGGAATGTCCGCATAAAGTCCTCATGCCGGCCTCTTCTGAATCTTCTCTGTTCTCTCACGACGTCCTGGGTGAATTAAGCCTTAAATTAGGATGTTTTCAGGTCGAAACAGGCCGACGACGGCGCCTGGAAGCGCTGCAGGACGTCCCATAATCTCTCATCAGCCGTTAAACTTTTCACCGAAAACCATCTTAATTTCTCGAATAGTGTCCACTCGGATATTCCTCACAGGTCCAGAAAAATTTTGATAAAGCAACGCGCGCCATCTGGAGCAGCGTGTGAAACAAAGGAATTCAGCCGAGAGGGCGGGACCACATCTCACTCAAGGCCTGCCTACAGGGAAATGACGTCACCAACACGCGTGAAAAAACTCATGCATGCGCACGAGGGTTCAAGCATGATTGGTGGAATCGCACGTCATTCAAATCCATATAGTTAAAAAAAAAAAACTAAAAGGGTCGGTTTATTGTCTAATAGACCTCGTATGTCACATCCTGAGACATGGGCATCAGTTTCCAAGTAAACCCACAAATTATTATTATTATTATTTTTTTTTTTTTTTTTTGCTGCATTGTTACAAATACCACAAAAGCCGTTCTTTTCAGACAGGGTCGGACTGGGAACAAATTTTGGCCCTGGCATTTTTCCTCTGGACCAGCACACTATTGGCCCGACGAATCCACCCCCAAACACGCACACCCACCCGTCCATACCGAACCCCCAATGAACAAATACTATACACCTAAACACCATGAACACACACCTAAACACAGACTTTCACTGTCATTTCACCTTGATCATAGTACAAAATGGAAGCAAAAGCACACAGGTGGAAAAAAGCTTTTGTGTCTCCAAAGTGTGTGTGTGTGTGTGTGTGTGTGTGTGTGTGTGTGTGTGTGTGTGTGTGTGTGTGTGTGTGTGTGTGTGTGAGTGAGACAGAGAAAATGAAGGTAATATTTTGCATGAACATTACTGAGTGGAATAGAGGCAAAAAAGAAGCTTGAAAAACTTAAATTGAATAATCTGACTAACTAATAACACCAAAACCTTTAAATTGGTTAAAATTAATTAACAGTGTAGAGGACAAAGCAAATTAAGTATACAAAACCACGTAATTAAATGCGTTGCTAAACTTGGTTTTGTCTGACTATAAGTGTCTTGTGTGTACTCAGTGGCTGAGTTAGAATTTCTTTAAAAAAAAACATGCAAATTGCTATTTCAGGGTTTTGTTTTGAAACTGAGCAAATAATTTGTTTTAGAGTGTGGAATACTCCAAAGAATGTCACTTCTGTGAACTGATCCTCATAACGTGTAAAGTGAAATCAAAATGCCAGCATGGCTGCAGCTTTGAACACTGTTACAAACAGCCCCGGCCTCCCCTATTACCATTATAACTGGTCTGCTGTCCCAATAAAGAGCACAGCTTTGACCCCTAAAACAAACAAAAAAAAAAACCATCACTCATTCGTTTTATCTTAAATTTTCACCCTCGTTTCCACACCAGGAGCAACATTCGGGAATAAATCCGAGCAGCAGGGAGAGCGCGAAGCGCAGATAAGTCCAGGCGCCGAGGACTCAGTCCATTCACAGGGGCGCAGTGTTGCCAGATATGAAATATGAAACTATCGTACCAAAACCTCAAAATTATCGTATTTTGGGAGAAATGATCCTACACAAACAAAACGCATACAACGTAGCTATTTTAGCGTTGTTTTTTTTTTAAATTTCCAAAGAATTTTATGTCACATTTTTAAACAGTAATTATAGTAATGGGGAAAGTAGAACGCACTACTAGAAAGATTTTTTTTTTTTTTCTGTGAAGGGACACAAACACGAGTTAATTACCAAAGAGTCGAATTCAACCTCGAGGTCGCTGTCGTCATCCGATGCCATGGCCACTTGTGCAGATTTTGTTCAACACAGAAAAAATGTTGACACCTCCATAAGGAACTTGAACTTTTTTTTATTTTTCTTGTCTATCTCTTTGCTCTTGTGTTTTGTTCGTTTGTTATTGTATTTGTTGAAATAAAGTTTCGAAAAAAAAAAGGTGTTGGTTGGGGAATCTTTCTGTCACGGCAGAGATTGGATGGGAACTCATTACTTTGTATGGAGAGGGGGCGGGTTGTTGTCCCGGGCGGCCAAAGCCAGCAGCAGCCCTGTGTGTGTTGTGTCTTTAATGCCGCCTGAGTGCAACACCTGCAAAATGATTGTTGGGTGTCAGAGAGAGATGCGTGTTTGGGCAACCAACTGAAATTATCGTACATTTTGGATTTTTTTCCCATAATTGATCGTACGTCGTACAGAGGGTAAAACTATCGTACAAATACGATAATTATCGTACATCTGGCAACACTGCAGGGGCGGGAGCGGCCGCCTGCTCTTCCAGCAATCTGATTGGCCACCCTGTATGCTTCTCCAATTGTCATTGCCTGTTGGTCATGTCAATCATTGTGCTCGGTGTAAGTCACCGTTGTGTGATCAAACGGAAACAAAACTGAAACCTAGAATAAGACTGCGCCGTGTATGAAACACTACAGAACTTTTATTTTGACACAAATTCAGGACGTGGTTCTGCAGCTGCGCCGATTAAATGCTGTAGCTTCACCGATCACGGACTTTCCTCGTGTTGACAGCAGCGCGCGTTTCAAGAACACTGTATTTCTATAATCTCTATAAATATGGGAGTGCCGGCCCACGCACGTGAAAACGTGCAGCGGCCCACCGGGCAAATGCCCAAAATCACAGATTATCAGTCCGAGTATGTTTTCAGATCTTTGAACAGCTGCAACTACTCATACAGTGTTTTAATCCAAATCTGCGGGTAGGTTGTGCTGTCCAAGTTGTGCCTGTCATCACTAATCTTCGAGTGAAGGCAAATCATTTCTCATAATAACATTAATCGAACAGCAGGAATATTGTAGGCAGTTGCACCGAGCTACAGCAAGTATTAACAGTTTAGAAATCATTATCATTGTTATTGGCATATAATAACAAGGTTGGAAATCAGCCATTTGTACACATCCATTCATGTTCTGTTTTTGTTTGGTGGTTTATTTTTTTTTTTCTTGTTTGTTTTTCTCTGTCCAAATCCCCCCATGGTCGTGCTATGTATCCATCACCTAGCAATCCAAGGTAAATATGGGTTGATGATGCACTTTCAACCCATGTGCCGTTCTGTGTTCTAGCTTTTAATTTAAAGACTACAAATCTACTAAGGCTTTTGCTGTGTTGTGTCTGTCATCACAGCTTCCTGTCCCTAACAGCACCCACTGACAAGTGAATGAATGCAGAGCATGATGTAAATGAATGGATGAGTAATTTTATAGGTGCAATGAGAATGGAAGATATCAGCCAACAACACATCAAAGTGAAACCTTCTCCATAAATACAGATGAGGACAAAATCGTTAGCCCCCACCCTTCAGTCTTCAGTTCATCCTACAGATTTTCAGTGGGATTCAAGTCCGGGCTTTGTGCAGGCCAGTCACGAATGTTCGCTTTGGTCTTCTGGAGATGGTTCTTCACCAGAGGTGATGCATGTTTTGGGTAGTTGACGTGTTGGAAGACAAAGTAATGACCCAGACCCAGTTTAGCTGCTGACTGATTGAGGTTTTCTTTCAACATCTTCACATATCCTTATTTCCTCATGATTTTATCCTTCATTTCTTTATGATAAAATCTGACCTCACTGTCACAGTGAGATCAGATTTTAAGGTTCTGCTACTAGCCTGTAAAATTGTTCATGGACTGGCACCTCCCGACTGAGCTGACCTAATTAAACCTTACGTACCGCCCTGGGCTTTGCGTTCTCAGGGTGCAGAACTACTTTGTGTCCCTGGGGTGAATAAGAAGTCTGCAGGTCTCTTATCATGCCCCTGTTCTGTGGAATGATCTCCCTGCGTCAATAAAACAGTCAGATTCTGTGGAGACTTTCAAGTCCAGACTTAAGACGCACTTATTTTCCCTTTCATATGGTTAGCATACTGGCATAGTATAGTTCTACGCTTTTTACTCTTTTAATTCATTTTATTAGGAAACTGAGCGATTCTGGGTCTTTTAGTGAAGCTTAGGGCTAGTGGCCGGTGATCACCTGAGTATTTCCTGTTTTTCTTGGTTAATTGCCGACAAATTATGCTGTATTTCTTCTCCTTCTGATGCCCAATTCTGTTTTTTTTTTTTTTTTTTTTTTTTCTCTCTCTGTTTAAGGTGCAGCTCTATCCAGAGATGGGTGTGGTATTTGTGCTGGAACCCTCCTGTCCTGTGCACCAACAGCATTTCCTGTATATTCGTTTTGTGAATTGTTCTGTAATTTATGTCTGTCGCATGGCCTAAGAAGAGGGTCACCCCCCTTTGTGTCTGGTCTGCTTGAGGTTTCTTCCTCAGAGGGAGTTTTTTCTTAACACTGCTGCTCTAGGAGTTAGTAAGGTTAGACCTTACTTGTGTGAAGCACCTTGAGGCAACTCCGTTGTCATTTGGTGCTATATAAATTAAAATAAATTGAAATTGAAAACTCAAATTCCTTCCAAATTGATGAGATTCCCAGTTCTAGGGGCACTGTTTATTTATATAGCAACTTTCAAGATAAAACCACAAAGTGCTTTACAACGACATAAAATAAAAAACAGTAATACAGAAATAAAACACCAGTGACATAAAACTAATTAAAAGCATGCCTGTACAGATGGGTCTTGAGCTTCTCTTTGAAAGTTTCAATAGTGTCCACAGATCTCATATGTAGTGGCAGTGCACAGTTGGGAGCCTCAAAAGCACAGTCTTCTTTGGTCTTTAGCTTTGATCAAGGGAGCACTAACTGGTTCTGGTCTGAGGACCTCAGAGGCCTGCGTGTTATGTTACTGATGTAGAGAGGCATAATTTAGAACATTAAGGAGACCTCGGATCTTTAACCATACTATTAAAAGCTTTTTTAAATGAAGGAGTTGGACCTGGAGCTTTGTAGATTTTCACAAAGGCTCCACTTTTCGACAGGTTCGCTTAAAACTACGATGCCTGTTATTCATCCAGGGGGAGGAGTTATTCAAAGGAGCGTGTCTCGTTTATAATGGAGCCACACTGTCTAAAGTAGACAGGCAATGATTAAAAAATTAAGTAAAATGTTTGCATCATTTGAAATAAAAACCTCAAGATTAAAACCAGCAGAAAATGTATTTGCAGAAAGATGATTTGAAATGCAAAAGGGGGGGTCACATGTAGGGCAGACAGTCCAAATTAAGAAACAGATTAAAAAGAATACAAATATGAACATAAATATGTTCTCAAAATAAATAGTCAGTATTTAGGCTGAGAATAAAGCCCCGTGTGACCGGGGCTTTAAGAGAAAACCGCTAGAAAGCATTAGGTTATACGATCTGGATTTTTTTCTGGATAATTTCCCTGTCACGCGTTGTTAGGAATTGACACGGAAACTCTCAAGTTTTGACACGAGTTGTAACGCGGTGTCGCATTTCACCAAGCGCCACTACGAATCACTTCTGTCATGTGTACACAATTAAACCCTGTTGCACCGCATTCAGTTTTCATTGCTACAGTATGCCGAAGAAGGACAGTGATGCCAAGTCGGCTAAGTCTCATTCCAGTGCTCCTCAGTGCACTCCTGCAGGTGTTCCACCTGCTGTTGTGCCTGATGTTCGGGAAAATGAGCCAGAGGAGAGCCACGTGCAGCCAGACATCTGGATCTCTCCGTTTGCTCCTCCTCCTTTCTGCATAACTCCATGGCACAGAGCCCAACTTAGCATGCATTCACAAAGTTCTTCTGCTGTGGATTCATCTGGACTTTGAGGAGCAATCTGGAGCGATCAATCAATCAATCAATAAATTTTTTTATATAGCGCCAAATCACAACAAACAGTTGCCCCAAGGCGCTTTACATTGTAAGGCAAGGCCATACAATAATTATGTAAAACCCCAACGGTCAAAACGACCCCCTGTGAGCAAGCACTTGGCTACAGTGGGAAGGAAAAACTCCCTTTTAACAGGAAGAAACCTCCAGCAGAACCAGGCTCAGGGAGGGGCAGTCTTCTGCTGGGACTGGTTGGGGCTGAGGGAGAGAACCAGGAAAAAGACATGCTGTGGAGGGGAGCAGAGATCGATCACTAATGATTAAATGCAGAGTGGTGCATACAGAGCAAAAAGAGAAAGAAACAGTGCATCATGGGAACCCCCCAGCAGTTTACGTCTATAGCAGCATAACTAAGGGATGGTTCAGGGTCACCTGATCCAGCCCTAACTATAAGCTTTAGCAAAAAGGAAAGTTTTAAGCCTAATCTTAAAAGTAGAGAGGGTGTCTGTCTCCCTGATCTGAATTGGGAGCTGGTTCCACAGGAGAGGAGCCTGAAAGCTGAAGGCTCTGCCTCCCATTCTACTCTTACAAACCCTAGGAACTACAAGTAAGCCTGCAGTCTGAGAGCGAAGCGCTCTATTGAGGTGATATGGTACTACGAGGTCCCTAAGATAAGATGGGACCTGATTATTCAAAACCTTATAAGTAAGAAGAAGACTTTTAAATTCTATTCTAGAATTAACAGGAAGCCAATGAAGAGAGGCCAATATGGGTGAGATATGCTCTCTCCTTCTAGTCCCCGTCAGTACTCTAGCTGCAGCATTTTGAATTAACTGAAGGCTTTTTAGGGAACTTTTAGGACAACCTGATAATAATGAATTACAATAGTCCAGCCTAGAGGAAATAAATGCATTAATTAGTTTTTCAGCATCACTCTGAGACAAGACCTTTCTGATTTTAGAGATATTGCGTAAATGCAAAAAAGCAGTCCTACATATTTGTTTAATATGCGCTTTGAATGACATATCCTGATCAAAAATGACTCCAAGATTTCTCACAGTATTATTAGAGGTCAGGGTAATGCCATCCAGAGTAAGGATCTGGTTAGACACCATGTTTCTAAGATTTGTGGGGCCAAGTACAATAACTTCAGTTTTATCTGAGTTTAAAAGCAGGAAATTAGAGGTCATCCATGTCTTTATGTCTGTAAGACAATCCTGCAGTTTAGCTAATTGGTGTGTGTCCTCTGGCTTCATGGATAGATAAAGCTGGGTATCATCTGCGTAACAATGAAAATTTAAGCAATACCATCTAATAATACTGCCTAAGGGAAGCATGTATAAAGTGAATAAAATTGGTCCTAGCACAGAACCTTGTGGAACTCCATAATTAACTTTAGTCTGTGAAGAAGATTCCCCATTTACATGAACAAATTGTAATCTATTAGACAAATATGATTCAAACCACCGCAGCGCAGTGCCTTTAATACCTATGGCATGCTCTAATCTCTGTAATAAAATTTTATGGTCAAAGCAGCACTGAGGTCCAACAGAACAAGCACAGAGACGAGTCCACTGTCCGAGGCCATAAGAAGATCATTTGTAACCTTCACTAATGCTGTTTCTGTACTATGATGAATTCTAAAACCTGACTGAAACTCTTCAAATAGACCATTCCTCTGCAGATGATCAGTTAGCTGTTTTACAACTACCCTTTCAAGAATTTTTGAGAGAAAAGGAAGGTTGGAGATTGGCCTATAATTAGCTAAGATAGCTGGGTCAAGTGATGGCTTTTTAAGTAATGGTTTAATTACTGCCACCTTAAAAGCCTGTGGTACATAGCCAACTAACAAAGATAGATTGATCATATTTAAGATCGAAGCATTAAATAATGGTAGGGCTTCCTTGAGCAGCCTGGTAGGAATGGGGTCTAATAAACATGTTGATGGTTTGGATGAAGTAACTAATGAAAATAACTCAGACAGAACAATCGGAGAGAAAGAGTCTAACCAAATACCGGCATCACTGAAAGCAGCCAAAGATAACGATACGTCTTTGGGATGGTTATGAGTAATTTTTTCTCTAATAGTTAAAATTTTGTTAGCAAAGAAAGTCATGAAGTCATTACTAGTTAAAGTTAATGGAATACTCAGCTCAATAGAGCTCTGACTCTTTGTCAGCCTGGCTACAGTGCTGAAAAGAAACCTGGGGTTGTTCTTATTTTCTTCAATTAGTGATGAGTAGAAAGATGTCCTAGCTTTATGGAGGGCTTTTTTATAGAGCAACAGACTCTTTTTCCAGGCTAAGTGAAGATCTTCTAAATTAATGAGACGCCATTTCCTCTCCAACTTACGGGTTATCTGCTTTAAGCAGATAACTGTTCAGCAGCTGACTGTAGCATGAATATGGGGGGGTGTGTGGAATCAGTTCACCTGATTCACAACATTCCTGACAACACGGTTGTGTGCAACAGCGCGGAACATTATTATTGACTGTGCATATTTATGATAATTCGCCAGCGATACGTGCCATTAAGCTTAACGCTGAGGATTTCTGACGCTTCTGCCCCGAACGGTCAAGAATGTATACTTCTTGGCATTTGTGACTTGTCGTCGTTATGTGTAAACGCAGCATAAAATAATGTAATCATACAAAATAAAATTAGAATGGTTACAAATGCTGTGTTGAAAATGACTTGCTCTGTTAAATAAACACTTGGGAAAATTTTGACAAAAACTTTAAAATTCATAGGCAGGCTAAACATTTTGTCCATCTGTATTACAGGAACTCATTGGTCCTTTTAGGACCGCTTGGTATTGTTACATTGTTGATTTTTAATGTTGTTTTTATTTATTAACCTGCTCTTATAACAACTGTGGAGCAGGTAGATCAATGGATAAAGAGTTGGGCTACCAATTCATAAACCGGAGTTCAACTCCTGGTCACCCTACCTGTCTGTGTCCTTGGACAAGAAACTCATTCTTCATTGTCTCAGTACATACTGTAAATAGGTGCCACCCTTGGATGGGGAATTAACCTGCATTGAACTGGCATTGCATCAAGGGAGTCATAGACCCATCTGCTTCATGCTACATAATCCATAGATATGCACCAATGGGCCTCAGGGCCTATGGGACTTACTTCTTCTTATAACCCCTGTCATTTTAATGTAAGATGTCAGTAAACATTGAATAAATGCAACATTTTTCAAAAATTTATTCAAAATGTGACGTACAAGTTAAATGTTGAAATTAGATGTCGTGTTTAATTGATCAGTGTATTTCTGAGAATAGTTGAATGTGTTTTTTGTCTAAAACACACACATCATCCACAGAGTGAGTGAATGAATTACTGAATGAGAGTTAAAGGGTTTATTATGCCTCTGTTGTGTACTAAACCACTGTTTTGTCTATTTCTGTGTCATCACCAGCATTACTTATGTTCCCCAATACTGTGCACATAAAAATCATAGTCACATACATAGATGGATTAAATAACATCTGCTTGCCCTTAATATGTGTGTATCCTAAACTATGTGCTGCCTTGTTTTTGCTGTTGTCATGACTCCTGTGTGATGCATCTGTCATTTATTTATTTGCTTAATCTAACTATAAATCTATTTCCTTCACAAATTATCACCAGTGTGTGTGTCTCAATTTCCATCCTGGATCCAGTCACTTGTAACAGCAAGCATCTGCTCTGCACATTCAACACTGCAACACTCATAAGAAAACTGTATTGAGGTGTTTTGTTTGTTTGTTTAAACCTGCTTGAATTTGTGTATCTGTGGATTACCAAATCCAAAATTGCTTGAACCTTTGTATTCTGGGAAATCAGAGGCAACTGCCAATCATGAACCTGTTCAGTCTGCAGCGAAAATTCTGTGTGCTATAAATGAATCAGATTGATATGTTCCAACATTTATTCATTATTTGTGATCCATCTTATGAAACATTTTAAAATGTCTACATCTGTCAGCTTTGATTATCTTCTTCCACTGTTGAACGATGGCTTGTTTTAGCTTTACTGCTGTGTTACATGGTTGCTGCCTTTGTGAGTGTGACATTTGTCCTTTCTCCAACAGCTATGCGAAAGGAGACCTAGATATTTCATATATCACCTCCAGGATAGCAGGTAGGCATTGCACATTTCTCAGTAGCCACTCTACATTTAATAATCAAAAATAGCATTGTTCAACCACTTCAGGATGGGTCCCAGGCACAGTTGCTGATCAGTGTGACAAAAACACGTGAACCACACATCTCCCATGCTTATTTCAAATGTTCTTTGTAGATCTGACATTGCCAAAGTTCCAATACCCTAGACTCACATGAACCCGAGGTAGCAAAGCCATACCCACTACAAAAAAGAAAGAAGACCGTACTCCACTGGAACAACAACAAAACAAAAATGCAGAATTTTTGGTTAAGGTTATGTTGTAGTTCAACTTTGCAGTTAGAAATACACTAGTCATTGCCTATGGAGATCCACGGGCTCTAGATTTGGTAGTGTTTATGAGAGAGGCAGGTGACATTTTTCAAGAGTTGTAATAAATTATGCAAAGTTTCTATAATGATTTGGAATGGTGTGAGTCCAGAATGTAATTATCAATGTCTGTTGTTCACTGTTGTTACGTAATATTTGTAATTTCTCCAAAAATATTAGTCCTATTATTGTCCCGTTTGGCAGCATTCATTCTCGACCCAAAATGCATAAGCACGCCAAACAGCAAATGTCAGCTTTCCACAGTTTCTCCGTGATCGAAGGTACATGCACGGACGCATACACAAAGGCCACTTTGCTTTTTAACATATAGATGATTTACTACCCCCTGCTGGAATGACGTGTGAGTCCAGTATGTAATTCTCAAGGTCCATTGTTCAATGTTTTTAGCGAATATTCATAGTTTTTCCAAAAATATTAGTCCTATTAATGTTCCATTTTGGCGGTGTTGATCATTGACCCAAAATACATAAGCATACCAAACGGCAAATGTCACGTCTCCCCAGTTTCTCTGTGATCGAAGGAGCATGCACGCATACATGTACACAGACGACACTTCGCTTTTAATATATAAATGATTTTCCGCCCCTGGCATGTGAGTCTAGAATGTAGTTATCAATGTCTATTGTTCACTGTTGTTGGTTCATATCCCTAATTTCTCCAAAAATATTAGCCCTATAAACTTTACTTTTTCGCGGCATTCATTCTTGACCAAAAATCCACAAGCGTAACAAACCACAAATGTCAGCTTTCCCCATTTTCTCCATGACTGAAGCCATACAGATGCACACATACACGTACACAGAGGCCACTTGGCTTGCAATATGTAGATGGGCTCAGCTGATGTGCCATTACTAACAAATGTATGTTGCTGTCAGAAGTAATTTAGCACTAATCCACCATGGAGGTGATGAACACTTTTAGTGCTCCTGCATTGCAAAAGAAACACAGGTACGAGTAAATGTGAACAATAATGGTTTTGAGAAATGAGACATTGAGTTATACTATGTAGAGAACGTGCCTTAAAAGTAATCAACTGCATGAGCGTTAATGTTGCAGTGATTTTACACATTAAGTTCAAGTAAGAAGTTAACATCTGTTGTAATAATTAAATGTGTGTTTGTGTGTGTAGTCATGTCTTTCCCCGCAGAGGGGGTAGAGTCTGCAATAAAGAACAATATTGAAGACGTCCGTCTCTTCCTGGATTCGCGACATGCTGGTCACTATGCTGTTTACAACCTCTCCAAACGCTCATACAGGCCTTCTCGGTTTCACAACAGGGTATGAACTCTTGTGTTTGCTGGATGTTGTCATAAGTACCCCATGTTGAATCCACAGAGGTTAATGAGTACTGGAGTCCGCAGTCGCACTGAGACGTGTCCCAGCAAGGAGGCATGGTCACCATTTTAGATCAGGGCAACTCAGTAGGCAGCACGCTCTGATGCTCAGTGAGTCTCGTCAAGAAACAGGTGGAAAATGCTATAAAGCTGCGCATGTTGGCAAAGCCACAAACGGAGGAAGAAGGGAGACATTTCCTTCCATAATTAGACAGTTTTGGTTATTCTGTGACGTTTGGGCAATAAACTGGTGTAAAGCGTCATGCCTGTGTATGAAATCTGAGGATTATAGAAACCATCTTGAATGGAATTTTATTCAAAGCTGAATTTATTCAGTACTATACATAAAATGGATTTAATTAATGCAAACCATGTAGAGTTAATTAATGCAGGCTGTGTGCCCAGTCTGGATTGTGTGATATTGTACCTTCATGTCTGCAAAATTTGGAAGCTGGAACATATCGGATCTGTTTAAACTTTCAACACTAAACTAAAATAATAATTTTGTTATTATGCTTTCATAACTATTGGCTAATGAAACCACTCGCTCATAGAATCAGAAATCATTTAAAGCTGCAGGTGTCTCGCATCATGCGGTGGAGAACTTTTTTGGAATCCTGTCAGTTAATTTTATTTATTTTTATACACACGCAGAGAGAGAGAGAGAGATAGAATGACGTGTCCATAAATAAGTTTTCAAAAACCTGAAGGTGATTATATATCCAGCTTAAAGGGACCAAAGGATTATAATTTTGATATGAGTGCTTAAAGGGACCAAAGGATTGTAATTCTGATATGAGTGCCAGTATTGTAAATTTTGCTATATTTCTAAGTTGTAAATGTCACCATATCAGTTGAATTCCTTTTGTTGTTGTTATTTCGTGTTGCAATATGTATAAGGATTTTCAGCTTGTGGTGTCTAAATCAGTGAGTAGAAATCCTGCTCTTTGAGATCACCTGGCTTGCACATTTTTCATTTCTGTCTGGACTGTCCACACCTGATTAGCCAAGTCTGGTGTTTGAAAGTCTTTCCTCCTTTTTTCCTTCCTTTCATTTTTCTTTCCTTCTTTTGTCTATTCTTTTTTCTTCCATCACACCTGCCTGAGTTAATTGGATGTGAGTAGAGCAGATAAGAATGAAATCATGCAGAATGGTGGTGTCTTGGAACAGCGGTCTCAATCATAAGGCAGCTCTAGGAAACTTTCTTGGGATGTAGTACAAGCATACTTCAGAAAAGTCTTGGCCTCACCCAGAAACAAACATATCTAGAGTCTCAAGATGTGGCATTATTCTGCGAAAGGGTGAGAAAAGTTAAACGTTGGTGGATCAAGAAGATTTAAGTTGAGGGAGACGATGTTAACCAAAATAATGCAAGAACAATCTTTCTTCCCTGATGTTCTCTGGGTGAGGTTGAGAACTTTTTGAAGTACCCTCATCTTGCATGTAGTTGTTAATTAGCTGTACTGTTCTGTATGGTTAGCTCAAATATTTAGTCACATAATCACATTGAACAGAGACTCCCATCTCTATCTAGTAAACCTTTGCTTTTAGTCTGACTTGAACAATGATGTTGGCTTCAAAAACATTTTTGATCACTGCTCTAAACTGACTTGGACTCTGATAAGGAGTATTATTTTCATGGTGAGGGAAGGTCAGCTATGATGTTTTGGTCATGTGGCTGGGAATGCATGTGCCTTAGTGTAGTGAACGCTAGAGGCTGGAGAATGTCAAGAGGCCATGCAGATGGGAATGGATTTGTTGTCTGTCTGGGTGGTTGGCATCCAAGATGCGTGGCACTTCTGAGGTGTTTTGAATGTGGCGACACGTTATTGGTGCCTGTTCCCAGACTTGGCCTGACCTGCTGTTAACTTGCATAATATTGTGTGCTTCTTCTAATCTACTGTCAAACACGCTCTTGTGCTGCGTTGTGTGTTTGTGTGTAGGTTTCAGAGTGTAACTGGCAGGTGCGCCGCGCTCCCAACCTCCGCAGTCTGTACAGTGTATGTAAGAACATGCACCTGTGGCTCAAACAGGACCAGAGGAACATCTGTATTGTACATTGTCTGGTTAGTAACCTTTTTCAGTCCACAGCAGTAGTTTCTCTTTCTGCTTTCATGCTGCCGGAGGCAAGCGTTCATGTGACTGCCTCTTTGTAATTATTTTTGTGCATATGTTGAAAAGATACAGTATCACAATAATGCCGAATGCAAGTCGGATCAAAAGTGGCAGTTACATTGGGCCTATGGATGGGAAGAAGTGATTTGATTTTGGTTAGAATTGGTCAGTAATTATTACCAGAGGTCAGGGTCAGGTTTCCAACACCACGTGGAAAACCTCAGATATTTTATCGTTAGTGAACTTGATTATTTAAAAGATCATGTAGCATTTCTCTACCTGCCTGATACCTCTGGTCTTGAGATGAGAAGCCCGTATAGAAACACTGTCAGTGCAGTGTCCGTTCATCAGTCACACTTTCTTATTTGTCAATTTTCACCCATTTTAAAATATGTGTCTTGCACGAATGCATCTTGGAGCAGATAAAATTTGAGCATTATCAGGTGTCACCAAGACTAAGGACCATTCCATTTTTTTTTATATTTCAGTGTTAATTAACTCTTTGTCATATCCGTACTCTAACCAATCAGCACACAAAATACATCAATATTTGGTCCGCATAAATTATAAATCTTCCAGTGTTAAATTTTAAAATGACTATTTGCTCAAGTTCGGGTAGGTTGTTCAGAAACATAGCTGATTGTTTTTATTGGACAACAAAATACATGTTTCAATAAAAATATACCCTAATTGAACAGCCTAAGAGATCAAGCCGGTGCGAATGTCATGGTACAAATTACTCGGTGGGGATGCTCCGTTTTTGTTTAAAGGACTGCACGGGTTTGAAGAATAGGAGTACAGGATCACGACACCACACAGAGTAAAAGGCTGGAAGAGACTGAAACCTTTCTTATGCTGTGTCCTTGTTGCCTTCACTGCTTTCTTCTGTAGGATGGCAGAGCAGCATCAGCCGTTGCAGTGTGTTCCTTCCTGTGTTTTTGTCGTCTTTTTACCACGGCTGAGGCTGCTGTCTACATGTTCTCCATGAAACGGTGTCCTCCTGGAATAACTCCCTCACACAAGAGGTACACATAAACACACAGTTAATTTCATATCTAAAGTTGAGCTGAGAAAAATCAACCTTTTCCAGTGTTTATTTTATTTTTTTGTTTTTTTTTCTTCATTAGCAGCTGAAGTTAATAATTGTCACTGCATAAGCAGTATATTCTATAATTGAATGGTTTGACCCTTCTTTTTCATAGGTATATAGAGTATATGTGTGACATGATGGCAGAGGAGCCCATTATCCCTCACAACAAGCCTATAATCATTCGCTCCATTATCATGACACCTGTACCACTTTTCAACAAGCAGCGGAATGGGTGTAGGCCATTCTGTGAAGTTTATGTTGGAGATGAGAGGATCCTCACTACATCACAGGAGTACGACAAAATGAAGTATGTTTTAATGCAACGTATCATCAATTCCTGTACATGTTTGACAAACTTACTATGTCCAGTAAAGTTGAGCTGTAGAAAACGTAGACATCTTCATCTTTCTTAGATTAAAAAAAAAAGACTTGAAACATTCAAGGTTTTTTCCTTTTCTGTCTCCAGGGATTTTAAGATGGAGGATGGCAGAGCAGAGATTCCAGTCAATGTGACCGTCCAAGGAGACGTGCTGGTGGTTATCTATCACGCAAGATCTACACTGGGAGGACGTCTACAAGCCAAGGTAGAGAACAATTGTTGATTTAAAGTATGTATGTAAAATCATTGAAGATGTAAATTGTATCAGAGCGAAAGAGATTTTAAATGGATGTGAGGAAAATCATGATTTTATACTGTTTTGTTTCAGATGGCATCAATGAAAATGTTTCAGATCCAGTTTCACACAGGTTTTGTTCCAAGAAATGCAACCACTGTCAAGTTTGCCAAGTTTGTTCAGTCTTACACTTTTTCTATACATAGTGAATGATATCCCCTAACCTGCAGTACAGTGCATCCAGAAAGTATTCACAGTGCTTCACTTTTTCCACATTTTGTTATGTCACAACCTTATTCTAAAATGGAGTAAATAAATTTTTCCCTCAAAATTCTATTCACAGAACCCAATAATGACAGCATAAAAAAGTGCTGCCACCAGCATGCTTCACTGTAGGGATGGTGCCAGGTTTCCTCTAAACATGATGCCTGGCATTCACACCACAGAGTTCAGTCTTTGTCTCATCAGACCAGATAATTTTGTTTCTCATGGTCTGAGAGTCCTTCAGGTGCCTTTTAGTAAGCTCCAGGCGGGCTGCCATGTGCCTTTTACTAAGGAATGGCTTCTGCCTGGCCGCTATACCATACAGGCCTGATTGCTGCAGAGATGGTTGTCCTTCTGGAATGTTCTCCTCTCTCTAGAGGAATGCTGAAATTCTTGGTCACCTCTCTGACTAAGCCCCTTCTCCCCTGATGGTTGTCCTTCTGGAATGTTCTCCTCTCTCTAGAGGAATGCTGAAATTCTTGGTCACCTCTCTGACTAAGCCCCTTCTCCCCCGATCACTCCATTTAGACAGGTAGCCAGCTGTAGGAAGAGTCTTGGTGGATCCAAACTTCTTCCATTTACAGATGATGGTGGCCACTGTGCTCATTGGGACATTCAGTGCCTCAGAAATGTTTCTGTACCCTTCCCCAGATTTGTGCCTCGAGACAGTGCTGTCTCAGAGGTCAACAAACAATTCCTTTGACTTCATGCTTGGTTTGTGCTCTGACATGCATTGTCAACTGTGGGACCTTGTATGTAGACAGGTCTTTGCCTTTCCAAATCATGTCCAATCAACTGAAATTACCCCAGGTGGACTCCAATTAAGCTGTAGAAAGATCAGTGGAAACGGGGTACACTTGAGCTCAATTTTGAGTTTCTTGGCAAAGGTTGTGAATACTTATGTACATGTGATTTCTTTGTCTTTTTTTTATTTTATTTATTTATTTATTATAAATTTGCAAAAACCTCAAAACGTTTTTTTTCACATTGTCATTATGGGGTATTGAGGAAAAAAATTCCATCCATTTTGGAATAAAGGTGTAACATAACAAAATGTGGAAAAAGTGAAGCTCTGTGAATATTTTCTGGATACACTGTACATTTCACACCAGTTGCTGTTTTAAGGATGCTGAGTCCTTATACAATGTATTGTTTTCTATGTTTCTTATGTTGTACAGTAAAGAGCATAATGTAAAGGGTTCATTTATAAAAGGCATTTAATTTAATGGGTTGAGTAGTGCTTTAGATTTTCTTTAATACAAAGATAATTCTCTCATGTTTACTTTACTTAACTGACAGATTCCAATTACATTTGTTTTCATTTACTTTTTTTACCAACCATTGTTTATTCATCTGTTTTGTTCTTTCATCAGGTATGACCTGGATGCATGCGACATTCAGGAAAAGTACCCAGACTTGTTCCAGGTCAATCTGGACATCGAGGTTGAGCCCAGGGAGAGACCCAGCACCAGAAGCCCTCCTTGGGAGGGCTTCCAAACGAAGGGCCTGAACCCCAAAATTCTTTTCTCATCTCGTGATGAACAGCAGGAGATCCTCAGCAAATTTGGTAGGTGAATGTGTTTTGATTTGAGTTACTGTACACTACAAGATTTTATGCAATACAAATGGGCTTTAGTTTTATGTCTAAATGGCTAAGGATTGGTTGTTTTTAGTATCTGCTTGTGGTCAGCCTGAGATGGATGTGACCAGGTTGTATTATAGTTTACTTTATATTTACACAATACGACTGCTTTCTCCAGGCCCCTTAACAGTATGTTTTGTCCCCTCAAATCCACAGGTAAGCCTGAGCTTCCTCGTCAGCCAGGTTCTTCAGCATTTTATGATTCCGAGTCGCCCCAGTCCGCTCAGACCCCAGAAAGCTCCAGCACAACAGAACTAGAATCTCCTGAGAGCACAGACACCAATGCCAATAACTTCTTCCAGACACTGGATTGGGATGGTATTTTGTTTCCTCACAGTAATGTCAATGCTATAATTCTCTGCTCTGGCCATCTGAGCATTGTTCAGTGGACTTTCAACAATTAAAAATGAGATGTACTTTTTCAAGCTGAAATCAAACCATAAAACATTGATTTCTTTTTTTTTTTTTTTAACGACATCATGTACCTCATACCTGCGATTCTTTAAATTTAATTGTAGATGTGAGTGGCTGTCAGGATGCTTCAGACAGTCAGGGAATCGGATCCATGAACGATCAGGAGGACCTGAGCGATGAGTCAGAAGGAGAGTCCTGCTCTTTCTCTGCACCGAGTGTGGAGCCTCTGTCACGGGATCCCAGTGAGCCCTTATTTGACACAGACTTCCAGGTATGAGATGTTAATTTTCTTCTCTCATTTACTGTGCCATGTGTACAACAGAAAAATAAGGTTTTTCACTTTTCTTTGCCTGCCTCTCACCTTCAAGAGCTCTGATCCTGCAGACCAGGAAAGTCCTTCTGGTGACACAGCTGACCTCTTAGGATTGAATTCTGGCCCCGAACCTCTTCCTCCTTCCTCAAACACATCCTCAGCACCTCATCAAAGGACACAAAGTGGCCTGAAAGCTGCATCTAGTAACAGTGACCTCCTAAATGATCTGTTTGCGCCCCCCACTGGAAAAACAGAAGCATTACAGGATGACTTGTTTCTCAGTGGACCATCCAGTGGCGCTACATCAGAAACAAAATGTAAGTGTCCATGATTGCTGAATGTGAGAAACATTGCTGAGAGGGGTGTTTGAAACAAATCCTCTATTTGTTCATCACCCTTTGTCCCCCGCCCACAATTTGTCTCAGCTGCGGCCTCGGGTGACCTGTTTGATCCATTTGGGATGGGGTCTGGCTCTGGCATTAGATCATCTCGACAGGCCTCTGGTCCAGACCTGTTTGGAGACTTGCTGGGATCTGATAGTTCAACTACCAGTGGGGTCAGTTCAGCTCATAGTAACCCTGCTGCTGTTTCAAACTCCAGCCTGTTCAGCCTTAGTAAGTATAGTTCTTAAAGCAACTCCTGTGCAATATGATTTTAATGTCAAATGGTTCAAAGCTTCCTCTCAAGCTCCATTATGTAGAAATTGCCAAGTAGAGTGGTTCCTATTATGAACGATATTGAAAATACAGGAGTTAATTTAAATTGATCAGTCATGAATAGAAACCTTATGTTACTGAAGGGTAATTTATAGTGCTGGGTTGAAAAGATCGATTCGCCGATTTAAATCAGTTCTCATTTTAATTCCCACGGATCAATTCACACATCCAAAGATCCATTTTATTTAAAAAAAATTTATATATACGCACTTCTCGCCAGTGTTGGAACAGCGTCTCTGAAAAAATTATGCTTCAGTTGGTCTGTTGCGCTGTTTCCGAGGGTGTGAAAAATGTTCATTTCTCTACATTGTGGACCCGCTGGTTGGAAGCAGGTTCATAATTTATTCATCAACCTCTGTCAAAGCTATTTAAAGATGTCAATCACTATTTAAAGATGTCAGTCATGACGACCGGGATTCCTGTCTGTTGCAGACAAGAAAAAACAAAAGTCCGCTGTTTAATTCACACAATCTTGCTTTTTTTTTTTTTTTCTTTCATTCGTTCCTTGCACAAAGGTTCTCTGGTGTTGACTGATGTTTCAGTCAGTCTCTTTTCCACCAGCGCTCGCTGCGCGGCTGTGGGAGAAGAGACTGACTGAAAAGTCAGTCTGCGTGGCTGTGGTAAAAGTTCTCTTGTAGGGAGACCGGGACAGTTTGCCCACAGAAATTTTTAAATTTGTAATTCTTTGAAACACTATTGCCTGCATTTTGATGGCCAAATTTTGTGAAGTGAAGTCATATTTTGTTTGTTTTTGTTTATATTTGTTACAGCTTTATGTGGAAGGGTGTACAAATGTACATGTGTAAGGGCCAATGAACCAGGTACCTCTTGTGCCCTCTTTTGGCTGCCCTGGATCTGTTCAGTAATTCTGCCCTTCAGTATGTTTGTAAAATAAAAATAGTACTCTATCATTCTGGGAGGAAGATGGTCCATGCCATCAGTCTTATAGCCATCATTATTAACAACCAATACTTCATTAATTTGCTGTCAAATGTCAATATAATACTAGCATTATGTTGCATAACTAGACAATTAGGTAACAGCTCAAAAACGGTTTTAATAACACTAACCCAAATCAATATTGAATCTAATCGAAATAATTGATTCTGAATCTTAAGAATCGGAATCGAATTGATTCTTGAAATTTGAATCGATACCCAGCTCTAGTAATTTAATGTTGTGCAGGTAGACTTTCACTCTGATGGAGCTACAAGCTTCTGTGAATGTGACTGGAGAAACTGGCGATAGGTCAACATTTGTCTGTTGCCTCACCAGTTACAGCTTCTTGGTAAAGTGGCATTCCAAAGGAATTGGCTAAAAATGCAGTATTCCAGAAGCCACAGAGGAAATTTAAGCTCAGATTTGTTCTGTTTTGTACATTGCGTTTCTGTTGCAAGAGGATATGTTGAAAACTGTACATACCTTTTACCAGCTTGGCAGTAACACCCACTTTTACACTGTTAAAATGTTTTCCATTTCTTTGGACGTCTTCCATTTAGCTATAAGCCGATACATTTCTCCCTCATCCATCACAATGTTTTACAGGTGAAGTTTTCAGGTAATATTAAAACCACATGTAATGAGTCATGCTTGGGTTTTTCTACCTAAACAGATAAGATTGGAAAAGGTACTGCTAAGATGACCTCTTCAGCCAGTCAACCAGATCTGCTGGGTGGGTGGGACAGCTGGGCAGCTGGTTCTTCAGCTGGCATGAGCGGTGCCACCAGCAAACCCCACTACACCAACACAGGTAGGTGGACAAATATCTCCTGGAAATTGTCAGGAAGTTTGTATATTTAAAAAAAAAAAAAAGAAAAGGGGGCAAAAGCCTCATCTTTGTTCATTCGCAAAGAGGGGACCACCCGCATTATAGATTGCTTCCTCAAAGGAGCCAGTTTCTTCCCTGAACGCTGCTTCTACTTAATGTTGATGTACACAACTTTCTATGGCTTTCTTGTGTGTGTTTGTAGTGTCTGGAGCGCCACCGATCTCAAAGGCCAAGTCTCAAACCTTCGATCCATTTGCTGATCTGGGAAATCTTGGCTCCAACTTAACAGGTAAAATGCCTGGTTGTGTATCTTGCCACCTGTAATGGAAGTAACGTGCTAACCGCTTGTAGCGACGCCAGTCAGTGATTTAAGCCTCGGTCCCACCGAGTGAAGAAGGAGCCACGCACCCTGTTTTTTTTTTGTTTGTTTCGTGAGCTATCGTGGCATTATAGTGGCTCTAAGAGGCATTATCTTCAGTTAACGAGGCTCCTCTCTGAGCGTGGCGCTAATTTCAAGATGTTCAAAATTTAGCAACAACAGCGTGGCGCAGTTTGTGTTCGAGTTACTGCGATGGCTTAGAGGCATTTGCGTGGTGCTTACGAGTCTGCAAAAAGTCCATTATCCATGCGCCTGGCACCTTTGCAGGACCTGAGAGGCTATTTTTGGAGCGGCTCCTCCTCTTGCACACACAATTGCATCTGCTCTGTGTGCTGGACTATATTTTGTAGTGGATTAATCATTTTCTGCCAAACCTTGGATGTTGAAAACACTTCTAATCACTTCTGCCATCACAGAGGACTGTTTCATCTGGACACTTTTTTCCCTCTTTCCTGCTCCATGTGGGATGTATTTTATAACAGCTTAAGGTAATTATTTTTAATGTTTTTTATAGCTTAATAAAACAGTTCCTAGCTTTAAAAGTATGTCTGTTGTATGTAAAAGTATGTTAATTTAATATCTTGTTAATAGATCACATGAGCTCCGCTGTGTGTGCGCACTGAGGCAGTGACTCATCATCACGCTTCAAACGAGCATTTAGGCAGAATGCCAGCTCACAAATTAGTGATATTTCAGTCAGTATTGGACGAACACAAAGTTAAAATTTGGGTGACTGCGTGAAAGTGGATGTGTGTTTAAAGCCATGGAAGATAACTCCAGTGGAGCAGCTAAGAGCAGGAGCTGTGCGGCAACACAGGTGGAGAGTGCGCAAAAGACCGATTTTGAAGACATAACACAAAGTTAAAAGTTGTTTCATGGTGACTTGTAAGCTGCGGAAGATATATATATATATATATATATATATATATATATATATATATATATATTATATACTATATATTATAGTATTATTATAGTATATTATATATAAAATATATATATTATATATAAAATTATATATAAAACGTATGCAGAACGGCACCGCGCGCAAAAGAGTGCTTTTCAATCAATCAATTTTTTTTTATATAGCGCCAAATCACAACAAACAGTTGCCCCAAGGCGCTTTATATTGTAAGGCAAGGCCATACAATAATTACGTAAAACCCCAACGGTCAAAACGATCCCCTGTGAGCAAGCACTTGGCTACAGTGGGAAGGAAAAACTCCCTTTTAACAGGAAGAAACCTCCAGCAGAACCAGGCTCAGGGAGGGGCAGTCTTCTGCTGGAGCTGAGGGAGAGAACCAGGAAAAAGACATGCTGTGGAGGGGAGCAGAGATCGATCACTAATGATTAAATGCAGAGTGGTGCATACAGAGCAAAAAGAGAAAGAAACAGTGCATCATGGGAACCCCCCAGCAGTCTACGTCTATAGCAGCATAACTAAGGGATGGTTCAGGGTCACCTGATCCAGCCCTAACTATAAGCTTTAGCAAAAAGGAAAGTTTTGCAGAAATAAACGGACGAACACAAAGTTAAAGTGGATTCACGTTGTAAAAATGATTGTGCTTAAAGTCAGGGAAAAAATAAAGCCAGCAAGCCACAGATGGAAAGAAAGCCAGAAAGAGCAGAGAGGCGGCTGTTCATGAAAGGACAACAGCAGCATGCGTGCAAAAGAGCGATTTTGCAGAAATAAATGGACAAAGTTTTGTGTGTTTAAAGCCGAAAAAAAAAAAAAAAAAGCCAGAGAGCCGCGGAGCCAGGGAGGAGCACAGAGGCGGCTTTAAATGCTTCTGTGAATTGAAAACCCACACTTTGAAGGGACCAGGTGTGGGAGGGCTGGAGGTTTGGACCAAACCTATGCCTAAACGTGCGCCATCATGGCACTACGTGGATTAGTGTGGCTGATGCAAGCCATTCGAGGCTGTAATGACAGGTCGGTCATGGCTCACTAGAGGCTGCTACACGGCACATGCGGGGTACAGAGAGGCACATAGTGGCACCTTCATAGTGGATACGTGATAGATCAAAACGTGGGTCATTCTTCAAATAATCACCCCACACCCATGTGTGGCTCCTTCTTCAGCCTTCATTATTCGGTGGGACCGAGGCTTTAGTGTGATACATTTGTTCCACACCCAGCTGTAACTGTTCTCTTTCACATGTACGCTCAAATGATCCACACCAAAGGAGACATCATACCAGAGTTCGATTCAACTGCATGTATGTGCTTTCATGTGTAAATATTCTAAAGGGGGGTTTCAGAGGGAGAAGATGTTTTTTTTTTTTTTTTTTATGTGCCTCTTGAATACTCCAGCCTAAATTTTGTATGGATTAACAAAGTTATACCTTGAGGGTTTGGGTATTGAAGCAATGGGCAGAAGTTATTTGCACAGTGTTTGCAACTCTCCAGCCATATTATAATGATGATGATGATGATGATAACCTTTATTTAACTACATGGAATTTCATTGAGATCAAAACCTCTTTTCCAGTCACAGCTGCTGAAGCTTGTAACTTCTTCAGCATCGCCATGGGTGTTTTGGATGCTTCACTCATTATTCTTCATGCATGAGCACAGTCTCCTTCAACAGATTAACTATATTGTGTTGTGCTCTGTTTCTTGAGGATTAACTGAATTCTGATCGACTTTTAGTGTGGTTGTTAATGGATAGAGGGACAAACTGTCATTCTTTCTGGTCTCTTCTAGGTTCTTCCAGCAGCAGTAGTTTTTCTGCTTCTGCTTTCACAAACAAGGCTCCTTCCTCCTCTTCTTCCTCTTCCACTGCTAAAAGCCACCACCAGCCCTGGCAGCACGGAAGACCAAACTCAGCCCAGAACAAAGCTTGGCTGTCTGGATCTGGAACTGCACCCAAATCATCTTCAGTGTCCCAACATGCAGGAGCGCAGTCCACCAAACCCAACTACAACCTGAACTTTTCCAGTGTAATCGGTGGCAGGGAAGAGAGGGGAGTTCGCCCACCTGGATTTGGTAGGTAGTGTCATGGGAGAACAATGAGTGGTTAACTTAGTCCAGTTTAATTTAATCATATTTTCCAAATGGATTGTATACCACAGGTAACATGTTTTGAGTAGAACATTTTTGGCTGCCATATTTGCATTCACTTATTAATTTCCTCTTCATATCAAAACACCACTGTTTGTGATAGTGATGATGCAGGGGTGTGCAATGAGGGCTGAGACACTGCAGGTTTTCCTTGCTACCAATCACCTCAGAAGGTGATTGGTATGAATATATCAATCAATCAATCAATTTTTTTATATAGCGCCAAATCACAACAAACAGTTGCCCCAAGGCGCTTTATATTGTAAGGCAAGGCCATACAATAATTATGTAAAACCCCAACGGTCAAAACGACCCCCTGTGAGCAAGCACTTGGCTACAGTGGGAAGGAAAATCTCCCTTTTAACAGGAAGAAACCTCCAGCAGAACCAGGCTCAGGGAGGGGCAGTCTTCTGCTGGGACTGGTTGGGGCTGAGGGAGAGAACCAGGAAAAAGACATGCTGTGGAGGGGAGCAGAGATCGATCACTAATGATTAAATGCAGAGTGGTGCATACAGAGCAAAAAGAGAAAGAAACAGTGCATCATGGGAACCCCCCAGCAGTTTACGTCTATAGCAGCATAACTAAGGGATGGTTCAGGGTCACCTGATCCAGCCCTAACTATAAGCTTTAGCAAAAAGGAAAGTTTTAAGCCTAATCTTAAAAGTAGAGAGGGTGTCTGTCTCCCTGATCTGAATTGGGAGCTGGTTCCACAGGAGAGGAGCCTGAAAGCTGAAGGCTCTGCCTCCCATTCTACTCTTACAAACCCTAGGAACTACAAGTAAGCCTGCAGTCTGAGAGCGAAGCGCTCTATTGGGGTGATATGGTACTACGAGGTCCCTAAGATAAGATGGGACCTGATTATTCAAAACCTTATAAGTAAGAAGAAGAATTTTAAATTCTATTCTAGAATTAACAGGAAGCCAATGAAGAGAGGCCAATATGGGTGAGATATGCTCTCTCCTTCTAGTCCCCGTCAGTACTCTAGCTGCAGCATTTTGAATTAACTGAAGGCTTTTTAGGGAACTTTTAGGACAACCTGATAATAATGAATTACAATAGTCCAGCCTAGAGGAAATAAATGCATGAATTAGTTTTTCAGCATCACTCTGAGACAAGACCTTTCTGATTTTAGAGATATTGCGTAAATGCAAAAAAGCAGTCCTACATATTTGTTTAATATGCGCTTTGAATGACATATCCTGATCAAAAATGACTCCAAGATTTCTCACAGTATTACTAGAGGTCAGGGTAATGCCATCCAGAGTAAGGATCTGGTTAGACACCATGTTTCTAAGATTTGTGGGGCCAAGTACAATAACTTCAGTTTTATCTGAGTTTAAAAGCAGGAAATTAGAGGTCATCCATGTCTTTATGTCTGTAAGACAATCCTGCAGTTTAGCTAATTGGTGTGTGTCCTCTGGCTTCATGGATAGATAAAGCTGGGTATCATCTGCGTAACAATGAAAATTTAAGCAATACCGTCTAATAATACTGCCTAAGGGAAGCATGTATAAAGTGAATAAAATTGGTCCTAGTACAGAACCTTGTGGAACTCCATAATTAACTTTAGTCTGTGAAGAAGATTCCCCATTTACATGAACAAATTGTAATCTATTAGACAAATATGATTCAAACCACCGCAGCACAGTGCCTTTAATACCTATGGCATGCTCTAATCTCTGTAATAAAATTTTATGGTCAACAGTATCAAAAGCAGCACTGAGGTCCAACAGAACAAGCACAGAGACGAGTCCACTGTCCGAGGCCATAAGAAGATCATTTGTAACCTTCACTAATGCTGTTTCTGTACTATGATGAATTCTAAAACCTGACTGAAACTCTTCAAATAGACCATTCCTCTGCAGATGATCAGTTAGCTGTTTTACAACTACCCTTTCAAGAATTTTTGAGAGAAAAGGAAGGTTGGAGATTGGCCTATAATTAGCTAAGATAGCTGGGTCAAGTGATGGCTTTTTAAGTAATGGTTTAATTACTGCCACCTTAAAAGCCTGTGGTACATAGCCAACTAACAAAGATAGATTGATCATATTTAAGATCGAAGCATTAAATAATGGTAGGGCTTCCTTGAGCAGCCTGGTAGGAATGGGG